>NW_019727100.1:51215-61653 GCF_002891405.2 Cryptotermes secundus
AAATTCGATACACCGAATACATCGAGAATTTATTTGTCGCGATATACGCCCGATACGCGACAATATATATATAGCCCCAGACCGCCAATACGGCTATTCCTTGTCCCGAACTTTCACGGGAAACCCTCCAAACCGAATTTAGACTGGCCACGCCCAAAAGGAATTTTGCTTTTTACCTCCGTCCCCGACGTCTCGTCCTAGAGTGTTCGTCTCTCCCTACCCTACTAGTTTCCAAAAAACCAGAACCAGTTGGAGGGGAGGGGGGGAATCACGTGATAGACCAGGACCGAAGAACTTTCTAGACACAAGGAGAAGAAGAAAGAGGGGTGGGGTAGGAAGAGAAGCCGCTGAAAGGAGCCTAAGTATGACGCATGGCTCAGCCTTTAGAATGTACAAGTATCCTACAAGTGTATGAGTGTTCTGGCGAGCATGTGTTATTTAGGGTTTATTTTACGATGCTCTTAGTATTTTAGGCTACATAGCATCGGTTGGAATAATGCTTGATAAGTGGTGAACTTGGAACAATTTTAAACAAAGCAGGCATGACATTTTTCCCTGCAGCAACTAAAGAATAACCCGGAAAGAGTCATTCGGTACAGCCGGTATCCCCTCTGATAATTGACTGGAGCGTTTGGATATGAGTATAGAGAGCAACCGCTGCATGAATATACTTGTCACATCATCAAATTGTTTCACGTCTGTAATGTTCATTGTTGAATTGGATGATAATGAAGTCTGGTTGTGCCATGTGTGTACCTGTATGTCGACATGCCATATGTTGGTAATTCATTTTATATTGAGATGTGAGCACAGTACAGTTGATACAAGGTGGGGTGCAGCGTCTGCTTTTGGCACAGATATTACTCATATAAACCATGTGGAACAGAAGGATGTGGAGATTGTGTCCATTTCACTGTCAGTGTGCTCCAACTGTTTGCATGTCATGTCATATGCTAACATAGCCAAGATGTGCCAGAGAAGCACGGTTCTCCTCTTTGACACTATGGGGTTCAATGGCATTCACCCTTCAAGTAAGTTATGGGAAAAGGTAAAGTTGTCCATGTGCTTAAGTAATTAAGCACCATGCCATGACAACATGGAGCAGTGGAAGCATAGCCCCACCATTCTTCACTTCGGTACTAGACAGAGACAAGTGGTCAGCTTCACATCCCTGGTCTCCTTTACCCCCATTGGAAGAGACCCCAGTACCAGTTGGATAGGAGACTGGGTGGGCCCCAGGACTAGTCTCTATGATGTAGAGACGAGAAAAATCATACTCCTACCTGGACTCAAAATTCGAACCCTTTGATGTCCAGCCCATATAAGCCATTAATCCAGTATAATCCACTAATTTACTGCTGGTTTTCATCAGCAAAGTCGTTCTTCATTTCAGGCGCCATCAGGGCATATGGCTGAAGTTTTGTTCTTGGCAAGACCATTCATCTGTTTGGAAATACACTCTCTTCCTCAATGAGATGAGGTGTTGGGTCTGTCTGAGTAGGCGCCACAATTGCTGCTCCATAATTTTGCAGTTACCCTCACTCACACATCGTCCGGGTAAGGGCACTTGTACTTCATAGGCACTGTGCAGACTTTGTGAATTTATGCAGGATATACACAGAATATCTGTCAGTGCAGGCTTGAGCATCATATTAGGCCTTGACATGTTTTCCCACTCCAAAGCAGCTGTTAAGTCACTTGAATAAATTAAATTTGATTAGTTGTGGTTGGTGTCCAACTGGGTCCACTCTGCACAGCAGCCACTGATCGGCCTACTGTAGCCTGCCCCGGATGATTGTGATGATGGAGAATTTGGTGGAATGAATATTGGCAGGGGAAACCAAAGTACTCACAGAAAACCTGCCCCAGCGCCACTTTGTTCGCCACAAATCCCACTTGGCCAGACCCATGATCAAACCCGGGCCGCCACAGTGGGAAACCAGCGACTAACCGCTTGCGGTATGGCTTGGCCACATAAGTCACTTGAATGTGTCTACATAAATTTTAGATGTGGATTTTATTACTGGTTTTAGTAATGATGATGTGGACAATGCATGTGTCTATGCCCAAGGTGTATGTACCGTGTGGACCACAGGTTCACCGCTTATCAGAGAATGTAGTGAAACTGTTGTGTTAGCATTTGATTTGTTTCATTCTGGTCCGTCACACTAACAATTACAAAGGCAAAAATAATACCATCTAATGTGACTATTTAAGTTTTATCACTTGAGGACTTATCACCCTTACATGTTTCGATCCTTATGAATCATCCTCAGAGGGTATCAATACTTTCGGAAACTACTATTACAATAGATGTTAATTGTATAGATACACATATGATGTCTGAAATGCACAATATATGCAATGTTCAACCTTTCACATTCACAGCAACCTTCTTGGTGTTAAAACTTTTTTTTAAAAAACTTTCTTAATCAAGCTTAAAATTTATAAACCATACAGTTTCGCATCAAATCTCCTATTGTTATTCATGGAGGTGGCTGGTCCTGTGCCACCTGTTTATCTTGCAAAAGGAGATTCTTAGTATTTCCGTGTTTATTTGTGGCCTGCTGTGTTGTTAACACTGTCTCCTTTCGCAAGATAAACAGGCGGCACAGGACCAGCCACCTCCACGAATAACAGTAGGAGAATTGATGTGAACCTGTATGGTTCATAAATTTTAAGCTTTATCTAGAAATAGTTACTATAGGATTCTGACGATGGTGTATAACACACTGATATATTGGGTTTTTGGACTTTATCCATCATCCTGGTATTTAAGATAACTAATAAAAACACGACGTTTCGGAAACTGGATCTGTTTCCATCCTCAGGTGAAGGAAAAACCTATTCTGTTGAGACCGTTAGAAAGAGCTAGCCTCAATCACTGGACCACTGGCTAGTTTGTTTCAAGGTGTCGAAAGTAGCAACTAATGACTTCGGTTTGGTGTTAGGGGACGTAACAGTTATCAATAAGCATGCTTTTAATAAAGTGTAGGACCCTGCTTATGGGGCTGTCATAAAAGTCACTTGGTTCCATAAACTGACACAAGTGGCAAAATCTTAAATAAGCTATGACCTCACAATCACACAGGATGTGTGCGTCTGATTTGTTATCTTGCAGGCACCTTTCACAAGTTGGCCTGTCTGTCAGTCCCAACTTGAAAAGGTGTTCTTTCAAGTGGCAGTGTCCGGTAAGTAATCCTACCACCCATTTTAGTTGATCTCTGTTTAATCTCAACAGGTCCTTTGTTCTTCTGGCAGAGGGTCCTGCTATAAAACCCGTTGCCTGTCAAGAGTCCAATTATGGATTCCCAGTATTTTTTATGGTTTCTGTCAGTCCAGGCCATGACCGCTTTTTTGGCAACTCCAATTGAGCTGCCACAAGCTATTTCAGGTCCAATGAACGGCTGTTCAAATTGTGATATGAGTAGATCATATAGCATGCATGTGAGAATGAGAAATGGCAGAAGACCTGAAAGAATGAGACCACTTGGGAGACAATTATGAAGATGGATTTTAAAGGTACAGTTATGGGGTTTTGACTGGGTTTGTGTCAGGATGCAAAGTCATGCTGGGCATGTGTGAACGCAATAATGAGTGCTTACATTCCATAAAGAGCAGATACGTATTGTCTGTACTTCCACAGGAACCATAGGTTTCTCAGGAAGGTCCCTGCATTACGAACTTAACACTTGCTAAGATTATGAAGTCTGTAGAGAAGACATCTTTACAGAGCAGCTGCTATGGGTTAGATGTAATGAGAAACAGCTACAGCAAGGAGAGCATATATTGTTTCATGTGTGGTGTTGTACAACCATGACTGACAGAAGATGTGATGCCTTTACAGAACTGTACAAATTCAGAGAAGGTTTTCGTGGGGCCATATGGTGAGACATACCCAGCAAGTCATGATGCAAACCAGGCCATGAATATAAAGCTGAGGAAGTCTCAGACTCACAAGAGGAAGCGGATCCTGTGCAAATAACAGTTCAGGAAGTAAAGGCTGAACCTGAGGTGAGCTTTATGCTTCTGTATGTCCACTGACAGGCAGATATCACAGATAGGCAGGAATTCCAGTTGTCTCTCTCATCTCCAACTGTCTGGCTGTCTGACTGTGCACATAGAACAACTGCACTGTGCTGATTGAAGGCCTTTTTCTGAAGTGTCTCTAGACAGTTATAGTTTGTTGAATGTATGCTGCTTGTGATGTACCAGTTCCATTTCCTTTTAAGCAGTTCTGATGTAGATAAAATTAAATTTTATGTGAACTGAACTGTATTTGAAAGAAATTCTATAGCAGCAAAAATCCATAGGGAGTCACAGAACTGTTTGCAGTTAGTTAACACATGTTAGAAGCAAGAATTCAGATGTGAATTAGCTCTTGTGAGCTAATTCCAATGAACCCCACAAGATAATTTTCATGTGATGAAGGTTACAAAAGATTCTGCATTATCTTGCAACAAGAGTGGCAAGAATTGTACTGCATGGAGCTGAAGAAACATTTCTCGCTGTGAGAGAAAGTATTGTGTTTCATGCTTGTGTGCACAGGCAAGAGCTCTATTTCCATATGTCAATTCTCTTCTTCAAAGAAACTAAATACTTTTTGACCCGCTTCTGTTTTTTGCATAATCCATGTGGTAAGTTTCTTACACTTGGGTAATAACGGGTTAGGATATTATGTAGGAGAGTGGTGTCGGTAAGTCATGTAGTGCACATGCAACAGAGAGAAATGCATACAAAGTTTTGGACAGAAATCTTAAGAGAAGCAGGCCACTTGGGAGACCTAAGTGCAGATGGAGAGATGCTATTAAGATAGATTTTAAAGAAATAATTTGGAAAGGTTTGTACTGGATCTGTTTGCCTTAGGATACAGAGCCTTGGTGAGCATCTGTGGCCACAGTAATTGGCCCTTAGGTACTATAACTAACTCCATGGAGCTGAGTGAGTCCTTGAGAAGCCACCAGTTGCTTGGCCACTGAAGAATTTCCCAACATTATATAGAACCTGGACGTTTATTGATGTTTGCAAAAACCCGTCGCAAGTCCCTATCCTGAGCCATATGAATCCAGTCCACACCACCCCATCCTATATCTCTTTAAGATCCATTTAAATATTTCTTCCCACCTATGCCTAGGTCTTCCTATTGATCTCTTTCATTCTGGCTTTCTCAGCAAATCCTATATGCATTCCTCTTCTCCCGCATGCCTGCTATATGAGCTGCCCATCTCATCTTCCTTGACTTGATCATATAATTATGTTTGATGAACAAAGGTTACGTGAGTTCGAATCACACTCAGAGCATGGATGTTTAGTTTGTGTGTGTGCATTTTTCTGTGTATGTGTACAGGTAGAGGCCTTGCGACGAGCTGATCACCCGCCCAAGGAATATTACCGAATGTGTAAGATCTAGAAAATCCGAAGTGAACGGAGTAATTCATGGAGGTAGGCCTAGGCCCACTGGGGCTCTAGTGCCAAGGGGGAAACAAAAGAACAAAGTTTACAAGATGTGGGGCTCTTCATTATGATGGTTTTAGGTACCAAAAAAGCAGCTATTTTCTGTAGTGCCACAATGACTGATAGTTTCTTGGGAAGGTCACTGAGCTATGTACCGAGTACTTTCTAGTGCTCATGATAGCTGTAGAGAAGAACATCTGTACAGAACAGCTCTTATGAGTTAGATGTGATGAGAAACAGCCATAGCAAGGAAAGCATATGCTGTTTAATGTGTGGTACTGTGCATCCATTTCTGAGAAGGATGTGATTGTTTTTACAGAGCTATACAAATTTGGAGAATGTTTTAGTGGGTCTGTATGATAAGACATACC
The DNA here is from genome assembly GCF_002891405.2 of Cryptotermes secundus. Taxonomy (NCBI): domain Eukaryota; kingdom Metazoa; phylum Arthropoda; class Insecta; order Blattodea; family Kalotermitidae; genus Cryptotermes; species Cryptotermes secundus. The sequence continues at coordinate 57,041 of NW_019727100.1, forward strand.
CAACACCTCATGATGCAATTCAGGCCATGAATGTAAAAGCTGAGGCAGTCTCAGATGCAGAAGAGGAAGAGGATCCTGTCCCAATAACATTTCCAGAAATAAAGGCTGAACCTGAGGTGAGCTGTATGTGCACTGTTAGGCAGATGACACAAATGTGCAGAAATGCCGCTTGTCTTTCTGATATCCATCTCTGTGAACATGAAACAACTCCACTGTGCTGTTGACTGTAGTGCCTTGAATGTTGCTTGTGATGTACCGTTCCATTTTCGTTAAACAGATCTAATATAGATGAAAATAGATCTTGTGTATACTGAATGTTTGTGGTTAATTCTATACAGGAAAAATCCTTCACATTTTCTTTGTCTGTCCAATCCACTAAGTGTGCTTTGGTACTATCATAGAGTTCCCAGGATCTCTAAATGAAGTTTATCATTTGTTTTCTCTCTCCCAAGCAGTCTGTATCCATGTAATAACATAGAGGTGTCATTGTGTTGAGATTTTGTAACAGGATAACTAATGATTATCTAAAGATTTGTGACAGTGTGTGACAGATTATAGACACGTTGACTGTTGCCCTTCTGTTTTAAGTAAATTTAATATACCTGACACTGTTGGAGTTGCCTCTGTACCTGCTGTCAGGTGATTGGTTGTCATAACAGATTTTTTGTTATTTTCGGTTAGACAGAAAGGTGACTAAACATTAGATACAGAGAATGTGTAAGAGGTATAAAAACCAACAGTGAAGAACTGGCATTGGCAACACATCCTAAAATAGAGACACAATTGTGGTGAAGTGGAATCCACAATGGATGTAATTAAACACAAATAAAGCTATTAATGAACATCAAAGAAAATTTCTACATCTACATGAAGACAGAGGTTCTTACTTTTCTCGGCAAGTTCATGACTGATGCACCACTGGCTGCAGGGTGCATACAAATTTTGCCAAGGAATCAGTATGCCTGTGGCCAGTAACGTTTGGAATGAAGTATACAATTCACAGCTCACAGAAGTTGTTGAAAATGCTGTCCCCCTACATGTAGACATTCCTTGCACCAGCAGAAGGTGTTCTGATTAACCCTTAAAGCTGTTGTGCCAGAATTTTTTTTTTAATTCTTCCCCATGTTGTTTACTAATTTAAACTTTGCCCTGCAAAGAACCACAGTAGAAAATATAAGCATTAAGGTCGGGTGAATGTGCCTGCTAAATACCAGTGCTGATTTTTCAGACAAAGCTTGCATAGACATACATGCAATGTGGGCAGTAGCTGAGTCTTGCTGACACCAGTCATAGAGTCTTTCTTCTTTTGTAACTCTTGAAAGAATTGTCTGAGAATGACCTGTACATATTTTTCACAATTTTTCTGTTAAAAAATGCAGGTAGTGCATCCTTGTTGCCCTTACAGCATGCCAGACTCCAGCTTTCACTGGATCTAGCCATACTTCCTGGGTTAGATGTGGATTCAGTGAATTCCAGTAGTGATTATTTTTCATATTTATGTATCCCTGCAAGTGAACCCATGCTTCATCAGAAAAGAATGCCAACTGTGGATCAATCTCATCTTCAATGATACACTGTAGAAACCAACTGCAAAAATGAATTTAGAATGTTGTTTATTAATCCTGATAGCATTTATATTTATATTTGCACAGCACATTTTGCAAGCTCGATATACATTTGGCACAATGGACCGGGCCATGAAATTATTATATACAAAGGAAGGACCCAAACTCAACACATTAGAAAGATGTTATTTATATATATATATATATGAGACATAATGAAGAAAGGTCTACAGATGAATGATACATTTACATAAGTATATAATCCCATTTTTTTTTTTTTGAATTGCTTCATTTTTGGTCCGTTACACTATCAATCACAAAGTCAATAGAAAGTCCGCCGAGTGTAACAATGTTTTTTTTCATGTCACTTCTTTATCACATTTGCCTTACATGTTTCGGTTTAATAAAACCATCATCAGAGGCTCATATTACAAACACATGAAAACACTGGCGTTGTTTAAATGTACACAGTATATATGCTGCATGGACGCTGCTACAAATGTCGATGTGTAAAAGCACAACACTTGAATGCACGTTCAACTCTCGCATTCCATCCGAAATTGCCCTCAAATTAAACCGTCAATGTTAAAATATTAAAAGTTTAAAACATTTGAAGCCTAACATTTTACATTTCAAGTAATCTTGCGTGGCAACCTAGGAGATGACTCATATGGATTTGCTCATTGTATCAGGGTGGACATGACTATTGAACTGACTCTGTTATTCATCTTTTTGAGGCCTTTTATTGTCACTTGTAGGGGGGTTTTGCCGGGCCACATTCAGCCTTTCTTAGTATCATTTTTTAGCTCAGCCTTTATTGTTATTTAATTTATGGGGCCTATCCACTATTAATTAGATGCCTGTCCAGCCTTACAAATGCATAATTTTATATAATTTGAAATTTGTTAAACAGTGGCAGTGCAGCTTAATGTCTGTTGACTCAGAAACCTCCATACATGCTGATGGACTCAGGCACACACCACTCAGGGGGGTGTGTCTCTGTCCCTCCCTCCCCTCTGTCACCACTCTCACACCTACTGATTTAACACATCACTGTATTGGGGCTTCAAACTTATTTCTCTTCCTGTTAGGATTTTTCATGTTATTTACTCTAATTTTCCAGGATAATTTGAATGAACTTCAACCTGTATATAGTGAGGAGCGACGATATTCCTGTGATGAGTGTGGAGATTCATTCAGTCAAGAGTAAATTCTGATAGCACTTCGACACACACATAGTGGGGAGAAGCCATTTTGCTGTGATGTATGTAATAAGTCATTTAGTCAGCAGTGTAGTCTGAAGACACATCAGCACATACACAGTGGGGAAAATCCATTTTGCTGTGATGTATGTAATAAGTCATTCAGCTGGCGGAGTCTTCTGAAGACACATCATTGCATACATAGTGGAGAGAAGCCATATTGCTGTGATGTATGTAAAAAGTAATTTATTTCAAAGAGTGATGTGAAGAAGCATGTACATATACATAATGGGGAGAAGCTATTTTGTTGTGATGTATATAATAAGTCATTCATTTTGAAGAACCATCTGAAGACACATCAGCACGTACATTGTGGGGAGAAGCCGTTTTGTTCTGATGTATGTAATATGTCATTCAGTGTGAAGAGTAATCTAAAAACACATCAACGCATACATAGTGGGGAGAAGCCATTTTGCTGTGATGTATGTGAAAGTCATTCTGTCATCAGAGTAATCTGAAGAGACATCAGCGCATACATGTTGATGTGTAGTAAATCATAGAGCAGTAGAGATGGATGTAGACTAAAAGAACAGTATGTGTCTTGTAGCAAACCACAGTTTTTCATGTTGTAAGTAAAGCAGTTTTGCTGTGTGTGGCATGCTTCAGTTTTGTAGGATGCTACAATATAGTGGAGTTAATTGTTGTTGCTAACCTTTCTAACTGATGGGATATGAACCTAATCCCATGGTACAAAACATCTGTGCAAATGAGTTCCATCTGATTCTGACTACTGAATGTGCACAATGCCCTGTCTTGTTGAATGGAAACAGACATGACATGACATGACATGACATTATACTACAGTAATGATGTTAATTTAGCACTGGAAGCTAATGATTAGTAGAGTGTAGTGACTGAAATGGATCGACAGCTTATATATATAATTCAGCAGCATCATATGCCTTTTGCTATAAGTTATCTATGCTCTTCTGCAATTTCATGTGAGTAAATTTGTTGAGCAGTTAGTTTCAGATTGATATATCGCTTGGATTAAGTATATTGAGGTAAGTATTATGGATTGGTCAGATGAATACAAACTACGCTATACTGGACATTACAGACGAGATATCTGTTTGCGGGATACTTGGTATATTGATTACAAAAAGAAAGTTAAATAAAGGTGGGCTGATTCTACTTGTGGAGAAATGAAGGAGTACAGAGAATTTAATTGAAAGGATTATGAAAGACTTGCTTACATCTTTTCACTGTGAGTATCAGCAGAGAAACTGAGTGGTCTGTCATGAGGTCAGAAAAGAAAGTGGTCTGGCACTGAGGCACCCCTTTTTGCTTTAGGTCTCCTGAAAATTGTGAACTAAGTTTCAGTGTAATTATATAATTCTTTAATAAAATTAGGCAATGTCATTGATATTATTAATTGCAATTCAGAGGTTTCATGTGGTGGAATGGCACATTTGTCTTTAATTCAGTGCAGTTATGCCCCTCCCTCCGTACCCATTTTCTTCACTGCCTGAATGAACTGCATCATAACTAAAGCTAATTCTTGGTCACTCTGAGCAAGTGATCTCTGATTACTGACACTTTTCTTGCCAAGGAACACTTGCTTCATTTTGCATAAGATGTACCATGCATTCATCCCTCAATAACTGCATCAGCAGAGCTCTTCCTCATGTGTCACCACACGTTGGCTGTTGCTGCATCACCAGAACTGATCCTGCTCCATTGTCCTGCAATATGTGTTCCATTTTGTGTGTCTTCAGCATATAAAGTAGTGGGCAGCTCACGAATGGATTTGCAAGTTGCAGTTGTCCTCAGATAAGTGTGAAGG
>NW_019727100.1:62335-92708 GCF_002891405.2 Cryptotermes secundus
TAATGAAGATTTGAAATGCTTAATATCTTTAGATAGCATTTTAATATTTAATGGTAAGTGGTTATAAATCTTACTTCCAGAAAAGAGTACTCCTTTCTGTACAGATGATAGATTTGTAGAAGGCAAGTGTAAATTGTGGTTGTAATGAGTATTAATATCATGAATATCAGAATTAGATATAAAGCAACTTCTGTTCTTGATGACAAAGACAAGTAGTGAGAATATGTATTGAGGCTGAAGTGGCAATATTTGTAATTTTTTAAATAATTCACGGCATGAGTCGTACCTACTACCTGAACTAGTAATAACTCTTATTATTCTTTTTTGAATTTTAAAAATACTGTCACTGAGATAAGAATTACCCCAGAAGATAATACCGTAAGACAGAATAGAGTGTGCATAGGATTGATGAAGAGACAAATAACAGTAGAGGCCTTGGGGAATAAGAAATGTGAATGAGAAAGAAGATGGGGCAGAACGACAGTGAGATTCTGAACGTGATGTAGAAGCCTGTACCTTAACTGGAGAAGAAAAAAGGTCACTGAACTTGAGCTTCATGCACAAAAATTCAGAGTTTAAAATTGGTAGCAAATATAACTCAGAATTGCTAGGTTTTTGTACTTTGTTCATTGTCCAGTGTTAAAAAGAACTATAGAACATACCTTTTCAAAAACTAGATCTGTTTCTGTTTTTGGTGAGGAGGGGGGGGTGACACCTTGTTATTTATATGGACTTAGCCTGGCCTAAGGTGTTTATAACCTTTGTGTATTGTGACATCGGCCCCATGATTGAGGGGCCCAACAGAATAGGTGTTTTTTTCCCTCACCTGAGGAAGGAAACAGATCCAGTTTCCAAAACGTTGTGTTTTTCTTAGTTATCTTAAAAACCAGGATGATGGATAAAGTCCGAAAACCCAATATCTCTGTGTGTTATACACCATCGTCAGGATCCTATAGTGACTAATAGTTTCTCAGGACAGAAACTGCCTGCATTTTATGGAATCACACGGTTCATTACCTTGTTCTTAACAGCCCGCCTTAATTACTCATACTTCCAAACAGTAGAATCCTTCTCAAGGAGCTTGTAGGTGCTCAGCTAGTCAACAAATTCCATGTACTCTGTGGGACCAGAACGTTCATAAGCGTGTTCACAAGAGCCTGCCACTTGTCTCTGTGGTGAGTCAAATGAATACAGTCCACACACATTCGCACCCTAATTTCAGACTAATTTTAATATCACCCACGCATCTACAATTAGGTCTTTCAAGTAATTTGTTTTCTTAACCATTCACAACCATCATTTTCTATGCAATTATCTTCTTCCCACGCGTGCTACACGCCCCTCCAATTCCATCTTTCATGATTTGACGAGACTAATAATATTTGGCAAAGAAAACAAATTATGAAGGCGCTCTTTATGGTGAGTAATTCAGCACTATAATTCAGATGGCCACAGGCATGAGGCTGTCTGAAGCAACGAGTATACTTGGTAGTGTCCATGAAGCGGTTACGCATCGTTCTATAATTCATCACAACACATGAGTATCACTCGCCAGCGTTCTCTTCTGGTACATGTTTACAGCTAATTCGGAGGAATGTGTCGCCACCATTTTCAGGGTATAAGTCTGGCTATTGTAACCGAATCATCTGTGGTATTTATCGACCCATCCAGGAATGCGGTGCTCTGCTACCCTAAAAGAGATAACACTTACTTCGAAACCATTTTCCAATTAATGATAATTCAGAGATCACCACGTAACATTAAAGAAGCCAAGAATCACCAAACCTGAAATTTCACACGGCTTCGGTGACTACTCAACTTCAAGCTGTGTCCAGTTCACACTTTGCACTGCTGCTGGTGATCTGTCTAGAACATAATCGCACTGCAGAAGGCGACTGTTTTCCATGGACATTCAGCCACACGGTACCGAACAGGTTAGCTCAGTGGTGCCACTTACTGAGTATTAAATCATGTGGAAATTTTTGTTGGATTTTTGGGTTTTCATTGCGGTAGCAACGATGAATGTGGTCTTCTGCGTTGTAACACGGTGTAGTTCGGAGGTCAACGCTTCGAACGAACTTATCGCCTCCATCGTCAGGGTAAAAAGTTAAGCCAAGCACGAAACCAGTAAGCGGCAAGCTTCTTCCTTGCGTAGCTTACTCTTCGACCTTGAAGATGAAGGTGATATGTTCTTTAAAATCGTTCGTCTCTCAACTACACGGCGTTACAACCCAGAAAATCTTACTCTTCATGTGGTAATTTGTAAAAACTTCTTCACGGGTACGTCACCCCTCGAGTAGGAACCCTTACGGAAGAAACGCCCTGTGCGTTCAGTGAGAGCTTGGTATGGAATTCTGGATATCCCATCTCATGTTAAGAACAAGATCTAGTAACTTTGTAACAATGACGTAACGATCTCCAGATTACTGAGCGCTACATTCACTACGAGGCTACAGCTCATTTGCCTGGAAAATTTGACTAAAACCACGAAAATCAGCATACGAGATATCTGGGCTGAGATTCGAACCAAGAACCTCCTGAATGCGAGTCAAAGGGCGGCCGCACACCAACTGCATCGAGACAAGCAACAGGAAATAGGACAAAAGACGCAGTCTTGCTTCATTCGTGATTCGTCAGCATCATGATTCAGACCGGTGTGCGGCGGTTTTCATAATCTCATTCGTTTCAACTGTGCTTCTTTCTTTGCATCATGTCGCAGACATCGTGTCTCGACTGTTACATGTCTTGACGCATGCTGGTGTGCGGCCTACCTGAAGCGTTACCGCTATGCCAATCTGCTCGGTACCTTTCTGCTGTCAATTTTAATTTTTCGCCTTCTTATTTCATAGGTTACCGAAGTCCTATGGATTATGCAAGGTACAGTGTTGCATTCGTGGCTCTTGTTTAAGGCCAAGAGGATTTCAGAGACGATTACGTTGTCAAAACACGGCTCCAGATGACGTTATAGGGTTACAATGTGCAAATGGAACCTAATTCTGTGTTTCCTAAGCGAATTTTGTTTCACCACAGCGCAGAATATTTCGAGGCAAAACCGTCATGTGAATGGAATGGCCAGGAAGTCACCAACACCGTACGGGTAAACAAAGAAAGAATTTCAGGTTGATAAAACTGCATCTTGGCTTGCAATATTGGAATATGGTTATGATCAAGCAGCCTTCGAGTTCCGTGACAGGGAACTCTTTAAGCAAGTCAATACAGAGCGCTGACAGAAGCCACGGATGGGGAACCCTGTTACCACAGAATTATTTCGAATTATCACTTCAATGTGCATATTTATCCTGTTTGGCCAAGGACACAAGGATGCACTATTTCCCACATAAGTGTGCCCTCGCACAACAGCGAGTGATCACACCTCCACAGGATCAGAACGTCACGGGACACTTTGCTTTGGGAGAGGTCGGGAGCACCTGCGTCACCATTTCCCTTCTGCACGCTTGTTACGGCGCAAGAGAGGGCCGTTAGTATCAAGCCAGATTCACGGACCTTGCTAGGTGCACTTTAGAACCACCTGTTGATTTCCTCTTGTCCGTCCGTCCCCAAATAGCAGCGCCCAAACAATCTGACGACAACAACCAGATGCGTCACGGTAAACCTGCACTAAAATCCCGTCACATTTTCCGTTTGGATATTTTTAAGGGTCGTGTTACTTAGGTGCAGTCAACATAGCGCGGTGGATATAACGACGGATTGCCGGCTGGGCGACCGACGTTCAATTCCCGGAAGGCGCAAGAGACATTACTCCACAGCGTCCAGACCAGCTCTGCTGCCCACGCAGTCTCCTACTCAATAGGTAGCGGAAATTCTTTCCACTGGGGTAAAGCGGCCTGGGCGTGAAGCTAACCACTCACCTCTAGCTAGTACCTGGGTAACGAATAGTGAACCGATACCTCCACTCCCCCACACGTCTTAATTAATTAAGCACGGGGACAGTTTTAATTTTACTTCACAAATAAAGGGCCATAGCTCAAGCGGTTAGTCGCTGGCTTCCCTTCGCGGCGGCCCAGGTTCGATCCCGGGTCTGGTCAAGTGGAATTTGTGGACAACGTGGCGCTGGGGCAGGTTTTCTCCGAGTACTTCGGTCTCCCCTGCCAATCTTCATTCACCAATTGCTCCACAATCACCCTCACCTATCATCTGGGGCTGGTACACTAGGCCAGAAGTGGCCGCAGTACAAGGGACTTAGTCCCACCCCACTTAATTACTTACTTACTTACTTAGTCATGGAGCTGAGCCCTTCTGGAGGAGCCGCCAATTCTGCAGCTACACAAGAATTTTCCAGCATTTTATGGAACCCGAATGTTCATTATCGTGTTCACAAGAGCCCTCCACTGGTCCCTATAATGAGCCAGTTCTATTCAATCCACACCATCCCATCCTATCTATCTAAGATCCATTCCAATATTCTCCACCCACCTACACCTTGGTCTTCCCTGTGGTCTCTTTCCTTCTGGCTATCCTACCAATATCCTATATGCATTCCTCGCCTCCCCCATTCGTGCTACATGCCCTGCCCACCTCATCCTCCTTGACTTGATCATTCTAATTATACTTCAAGAAGAGTACAAGTTATGAAGCTCCTCATTATGCAGTTTTCTCCAACCTCCTGTCACCCCACTTCACTAGCAATAAAAAAAAACATTGAATTTGAGGTTCTCGCAGCAGTGATTGTGAAGAGTACTATGTTCTGGAATGTGACGCCGTGTAGTCCGGTAGAAAGCCAAAGCCGTTTCGGAATATCGTAGTGCCTCCATCTTAAGCATCGAAGATAAGGCTAAAGAAGCAACAAGCCATTAGCAAACTTACACCTCGACCCTGATGATGGAGGTATTCAAAATGTCGGGGAACTCTTACCTTACTACACGACACCATTTTAATATATTTACGTCAAAATATAATGTGACCATTCTGTACCAGAATGTAGTCTAAAATTAAGTTTCGTTCACAGATTTTTTGCAAGATGTATAAATATAAAAAAGTAAAGGTTTCTCTGTAACAGGCCATGGAGGCCCATACGGTTATGAGACATCGAGACTCCCACATTTTCTACACAACCGGCTCATAGACGGCTGCAAGTTCATCAGCCCTACGCGCCGGCCGCCCTTTACAACCAAGAATATTCCTGGTACCCATTTCTGTTAGAGGCTGAGTCGATCCCAGGGCCATAGTGCGGCTCGAAGGATTAGGTCAATTGAAAAATCCAATGACCTCATCGGGATTTGAACCCGCGACCTTCCGGCTTGTAGTATAATGCCACAATCAAGGGGTATAAATACCTAACACAATACTAAAATAGGTACAACCGTTGGCGAACATGAGGAAATTAACTGGTCTTTATGAATTATGACAAATGGAGGCTGAAATGTGTAAAGACAGCCAGAACGTATGCACAGAAACGTCAAGTATAATTACTATAACATGCACATTTATTAATGGCAAAACAGTAACAATATTTCAATCAAAATGACAAATATTTTGCCATACTTTATGTAAAGACTGGTTGCTATCCTCCAATGTGGAGTCTTAATGACTGATATATATATATATATATNTAACTTTACATTCATACTTTAAATGTATCATGTATTATGCTGGTTTATTATTTTGTTCCGTTTATTGTCAGTAATCGTTACCTTCTATTCTGAGTTTAAAACGGTCATAACTCCATAACCGTCCAAAATCGGACACATGTTTATATGAACTTTTTTGTTCGCAGAGACATAGGAAATCACCTCTTGGGAGTTATTCCCTAAAGTCGTGAAACACCCCGTATATGTATTTTTAAAGACATTTTTGAAGTGTGAAAATATGTAGAAATAAGTGTAGAAAATATAATTTTCTTTAAAAATGTTCAAGGGACCTATCTGGATGACTTCACATGGAATGACCCTGAAGTATTTTCTGGAGGAAGAAGGTATCAACTTGAGTCTGACAGCCAACCTGGATATTAGAAACATAAAAATTACATGAAGAGGTGTGTGGTGTAGAGCACATCCTGTCAGGGGGGTTCTGAGGCCCTCCCAGCCTCCTATTCAAAGGGCACCAGAGGTGAAAAGTGGCCATGGCATGAAGAAGCAACCACTCACCTCCACCTAGTGCTGAGGCTAGCAGCGGTGGCACTATAACTCTTCACCCCCACACATCTTCATTGCCTTGTGCTCAATTAATTAAGTACAGTCTCAATATCTGACACACCTCATAGAACCAGTGTGACCCCTGGTGGTTCCTGTGCAAAGAGAATAGAGACATTTCTTGGCTGCTCTCTGAAGATAAAGGCCTCATGAATGTCATACAATAATACCATGTGAAAATAGTACAGATTACAGACGTTTCATAATCATTCATAAAACCTTCCTCTGAAACATTTGTCTGTAATCTTTATCATTTCTATAGGGCTACACCCAAATATCCTCCAAGGAACATAAACTATGTCTGTAGTCTGACATTTGAAACAGACAACATATGGTTGCTTGTAGTATCTTAATGTGATCACTGATCAGTCATATGTATGACTCTTTGATTTACTGTAATACTCTTTAAAATTCTCTCAATAGACTCATAAAGTGGGTTTGCATTTTCATTTACACATTGTATCTAATTTGATTATTATTTATCTGGTTTGATGATAGTCTGTGTTATATTTTAATTACAGGTTAACCATATCAAGATTATTTATTGTTTACAAATTCTTCTAATCCTTTAGGCATTTGGCCAAAAGGATTTCAAGAATGGTGCATGTGACTTGTTCAAGTGTTATACTGTTGCAGCAATTACGAATGCAAAATAAAATGAATGAATGACGACATCCTTTATTGGTTAGGACAACAGCAATCTCTTTACTGATGTCTCTTCAGACCTGTCAAGAGATGCTTACAATTATATTAATCCTCACATAATTACATTTATAGCTGATAACCCCCCTGCCCTCAATTCTTGTACTGGGGGTTGCTACACTCCAACTGCAGCTATAACATATTCGTCAAGCAAGCTGATCTTCTCAGAATCTGACCTGACTTCTCTACCTACAAGACTTTTTACATGACATTGAAGTTTGCATGAATGGGAACTGACTGTCAGTTTGAGACAAAAATGAGAGATTTCTCTACTATACCAATAGTTATTTGACTGTAATCACAACCAAACAACATTAGCCACTTCTTCACAATGTCACTAAACTACACTCACTACCTATCTCCTTCGGTATCAGACACTAACACCACATATAAAACTCAAGAAAGGCACAATATGGGCAGAGAAAGGAGGAGAGAGAATTTGTTGACATGTTCCACACTACTGCACAAAAAAGCAAAAGCACTTGCAGGAACATTTTCAAAGTGTGGGACTGAAAAGTCAGAGTTTGATATCATGACTTTTTCTCACTTCTATCTTGAAAACTCAAAGACCTGGACATACGTAGAATTTAGCAGCTCAGAAGACACTAACCTTTCTAATGGCGAGTCTCCTAGCAGTTGTCGTGAGGATCGAACTCTTGTCCTTTTTGAGATCATTGATATTAGGCATTTTCTTTATAATATGATATGTATGACTTAATACTAATAGTAACAATGACAATATTCACAGGTAGGCCACATCTGGCACCTTGGTCTTGACGGTGATGAATACTAATGTAAGAAAATGCAAAATTTAAGATGTGCTAATGTACTTGGTATAATAGCGGATTTCCTGACACCCACGCATAGCAGGTTATTCTCAAATATAGCACAGCTGCATTTGCTGATGGAGGAAACAGGTGTTTGACTTGTATTAACAGAGGGGAGAAATGTTTTATCTCTCCAAGTAAGTAGGCTATTTCCAGTGAGGCATGTGTGTCCTGGGTTCTGTTATTATTAGTTGAGGGGACAACTTGCCCTCTCTAAGACAACTGATGACATCATGCGTGGATGGACTTGGAACACACGCATCATGCCACCTGTGTAAACATCACCACGACCCTCTTGAGACCGCATTGTATATTATAAGTTTGTAACGCGGTCGCAGGAGGACAGTAGTATTACAGTAGTGCCAGTAGTAGGAGGTCGGCCATCGAGTCTTGGCTTGATATGGCATGTAGTCACAAGAAGCTACAATAAATTCTGTTATTCTATCCTATCTTCTGTGTTGAGGACATTGAACACCTTCCACCCAGTCGACTGACTTCACCCTCATCCTGATTCACAACCACAGCACTCGTGGAAGATACACAGCTCTCGACAAACCCATTTATAAAATTGCTATAAGTTTGTCAGCGGCTGGAACCAGGCTCGCTACCCAGCCAACGCAACACTTATAACACAGTTCATCTGTTGTTCACTATGAGGAAGAATGACCACCAGAACCTTGAGCAGCAATGAAGAACAATTAGTTCTCAGAAATTCTTCTTTAAATAACTGTATATTGCGGTCAACAACACAGTCATGCTGACAAGCTCAAGACCTCTCTGACTTTGCCCCACTTCCCCCTGCCTCGGATAATAGCCCAGAACTTCCGCCCACGGGCCTTGTACATATCTCCTGATGATACAGCAAATAAGGTAAAGTTGTCCCTGTGCTTAACTAATTAAGCACTATGCCATCCATGCAGGTGTATGGGGGAGTGGATATAGAGCTCTATATTTTCTTGACTTCAGCACTAGCTGGAGGTGGGTTTTAAAGTAAATGTCTCCCTGCAACAGGCCACTGAGGCCCATAGGATTGTGGTACGTCGAGCTTCCCACATTTTCTAGCCAATTGGCTCAGAGATGGCAGTAATATTGTCAGCCATACGCGTCAGCCGCCCTTTACTCCCAGGAAGATTGATTCCTGCTACTCGTTTATGTTAGGGGCTGAATCGACCGACCCCAGGGCCATATTGCGGCTGGAAGAATCCAAAAATCAATCAATCCAAAAATTCAGGAACTGAACCCCGTGTGATCTTCTGGCTTATAGCATAGTGCCTCAACAAACTAAACTACCATGTAAAAAACTTATGCAATGTTCCTGCATTTAATGAATATTTTCTCTGGTTCAAGCCAAAGCCCAATATAAACAATACATTATTTTCCCACATATTGTAAATTCTGATTTACTGTGATCATGGTCTGCCATCAATCATTATTGCACAACTACAATTTCTGGTAACATCCCACTGTGTATGTGCACTGGATCTATGCCACTTATGGCATTTTAACTGCTTTGATTCCCAGCTTAGGTTCTTTCAAGTGTTTATTTCATATTTCATTACTTTTCTATGTATAATAAACAGTTTCTTTAACTTACTTATGCAAGGACACTATTTTATCATAATCATACACATATCGTACAAAAAGCTGAACAGTTTCTTGACATAATTTTATATAACCTGCATCTAGTGAGCCCCCCAAAGATGCATTAAATACATATTTCACTGTACTGATCACACTGTTGCACAACATCTGAATGTGTGCCCCTGGCAAGTTCTACTTAACTCCTTAAAATTCTGCCATGAACTTACTTATTTTTGTTTTTTCGTTTTTTTTTACATGTCATTAATTTGTTACTCTTTGCATCAATCTGTTATTTACTAGAATAACGACATTCAATTGCCAGAGGAGGAAGTCACTGTTTTGATACTGACTTGGGATCACTGAAACTGAACATGAATAAAGTAAGATACGAAACATACAAGAATATACCATCTACACAACACTCTGTACTACTGTAGCTACTAAGCTCCTCCTAAGCTACAAGTAGGTTAGACTGTACCGCTACATCATAGCAATAACACCAACATAGTGCGCAGCCTGCATGTATTCCACTCACAAGAATAGAACTTAATGCACATAACGTCACTGAAGTTCAAGCTTAAGTTCAAGACAGTATTAAGGTCCTGCAATGACCTACCCCACAGGAGGAGATTCCGTTACGTGGGTGCCCTATGGTATAGTCCATTCCACTGGCAAATATAAGTCAACACATAGCGGTCACAGAGTCCTACCATTAATACACACTTTTTAACTTTTATTACCATCTTAATCTTCAGCATCTTGTTCTTTAATTTCTCATGTTTTCAACTTTAACTCTTTTAGGTTATAACTTTCTTTGTGTTATTTACGTACAATCAGTTACAATTTTGACCAAGACTTATTTTATGTACGATGGGGGGTACCCAAAAGAAACCAAACTATTTTTTTTTGTGGGCAGAGCTTTTGTAGTACCGCGTTTTGCCGCTATGAGCGCATAGAGCTAACATTCCTGAGTCGATAAGGCAACTACCGTTGCTTCAGAAGGTAAGGACTAGTTTCGGCAGAGTTTATAGTGACAACTGTTTTGTGTGACCGTCGTTTTTGCAATGGCCCGAACACATGAAAATGTTGAAAAAATTCGTGAAATCATCAAGGAAGATCGACGACGGACCATTGAAGAAATTGTGGAGCTGTCGGGAGTGACTTGGAGCTCAGTTCAGCGAATGTTGACAGAAGATTTGGGAATGAAAAGGGTGGCTGCGAAATTCGTGCCATGACTGCTGACTGCTGAACAAAAACAAGGTCGCGTGGAAGCATGCTGTGCTTTGAAAGAGGAGTCCCGAAATGATCAAAACCTTTTTTCAGCGTTTTGATGACGTTGCTGAGGCGAAGGAAAAAAACGACGGAGGCGCTGTCAAGCATCTCAAAAGATGAATTTAGACAATGTTTTGAAAAATGGAATCAAAGACTAGACAAGTATATTAGAGTAAGTGGAGAGTACTTTGAAGGGGATTGAAGGTTTGTGCTTAAAATTTGAATAAATAAGTTAAACATAAAATAAGTTCGGTTTCTTTTGGGTACCCCCTCGTATATTTATGTATTTGAATTAAGTCCAAAAACACAATAAGGATCCTTATTTAGTGAACTGAATGATAACTGGATGCAGTTCAGCAGCTTAAAGCCAAACACTCTACGCCTGATGATGGCCTGATATACCGGCTGAAACATGTCGTGTCCATAAAAAGCTTTAATAAATAAAATGTTGATGCAGTAGTGTCTTCTTTGTTTTCAAATACAGAGTAGTGTTGCGTAGACGGTATAGTCTTGTATTCTTTATATCTTATGTGAGACACACAACAGGATTCAAACTATCAAGATCAAAACAGCATAACTGTCCGTGTGCTTCATTAATTAACCACCACACCATGAAGATATATGGCGGAATGGAGGTGTATAGCTTCACCATTCTCAACCTTGGCAATAGATGGAGGTTGGTATCGGCTTCACACATCGGCCACTTTACCCACTGGCATAAGAGAGTCCCCCAGTACCCATCGGACAGGAAGAGCCAATCTGGATGCTGTGGAGAAAATAAAAATCTCGTTCCCTCTGTCAAGAATCAAACCCTTTCCATGCAGCCCACAGTCCCATTGCTTCACTGACTGAGAGATGCTCACATAATTTCCTTCAAACTACCAAACACATAAATATGCCTATGTAACAAATTCACTCTGTGAAGTCAGATTACAAACTAACAAAACCTTGCTTCAACTCTTTCCCTTCAAACACTCTTTTTTTCACCACATGTTCCCTCCCTCACTCCCACTGAAGCTTACATATTCTTAGTTTCTTCTACTAGAAAGATAGAAAGAAGTTCAGATAAGGCAAAGATGGGTGTGACTGATCTATCCGAGAAGAATTGACTTTGGAAAGAGGGGCCAACATTTTGATTCTTAGTCACTTCACCATCTAAAAAGCATGCCCAACAGTGTATGGTATCAATTTATTTCAGGATGCGGGAATTTTACAGAGATAATGAGGCCTAGATATATGCCAACTTTTTGCTAAGACTGACCCCACAACACTATACACTACGCTTGTCGCCACCACTGTGCTCGTCAGGCTTGAACCGAACTTCGTGTTCTTTGAATAAGGGACAAGAATATACAGCATTCTATACTCTATACTTTCACGTTACGCAGTGATATTGTGGTACACACTCGTGCATTTTCAATCTTTGCTGCTGAAGCACGTGGGCATACAAATTGTTGGAACACATGTGAGATCTACCTTACCTGCAAAAACATGTGTCACCACTATATGTTTCTATTTATACTTAAGACCACATAATTTTTCAGTTTTTTACTTTTCAAATAACAAAGCATAAGAAATCGCAAAACCTTCGAACCCACAACCAGGGGGTGGCAACTGGAATAGGGGAAAAGGAAACACGGTAACTACTGCCTCTAAGAGCGGCGGAAGAAACCTCACGCAGGTCTCGACCAATCAGAGAGCCTAAACAAACCAACTTGAATACCCACAATTATATGCGGTTGTGGTGGTGCATTATATGTAAATTGGTAAGTATGAATTTTGATTTGATGTGGTTGCAAAACGAAAGTAGACATTTGCGAACGAAGTTACAGCTCCATATTAAACATATTATTTGTGTATATGAATGTTATGCTTACTACCAGAAATGAAGTTAGAAACACATAAATTCTTTCAAGCTTAAAATTTTTTAGGTTATCATGAACTGTCATCTAAACGATATTTGTTTTATGACATGTTCTGCAACTTTCAGTTTATCACAAAGATTGTCTGTTGAATGTGAAGGAGTTCTAAGAGTACCGTGATTGTGTTATAATTTTTTTATTGCTTCTTGCAGGATAAACATGAAAACGAAAACATGTGCTGCTGCTGGGTGCTTGTCATCCAGCAAGCAAGGCATCAAATTCTTCAGCTTTCCAAGGGATCCGGCAAGGTATGTCTGTTTTAATGCATGGTGTATATACTTTATTACGTGTTGGTTAATCCAATGAATAAATTAAGTTTATTGTGTGTCTGTGTTCAATGTATTCAAGATAATCCCAAAATTTAGAATGTGTACCAAGTTTGTAATGTTTACTGAAGAATTATTTCTAGGTTTTGAGACTATCTGTTGTACTTTTACAGGGCTGAGGTATGGGCAGGAAAAGTTGGAATATCCTTCCACTTCCTTTAAAATGTTTGCAGTGCAACCTTTACCAAGTAGCCACCAACGTTTGCAGTGAAAGAAACCTCGTTTCTCATAAGCCCTGTAAATATAAATACTTCTGATGTGGAACTCAGGCATATCAATCATTGCAGCAAGCCACAACACAGTATTGGCTACAGGTAAGGACCACTGCTTATGTGAATTATGTTCTGTTATGAAAGAAGTGGCTAGCGAGAATAATGAGAGATAATTTTTGAAGTAATTGTCCCAAGAACCCAGTTGTGATCAAACAAATGTCACTGTCATCATCATTCATTATTTATGAAACTACATGATATACAATTTTATTATAAATCTTATTTTACTGTCATGTGCAACTTTTTAACCTTTAAGTGCTGAAGTGCCCCGTTTGTGCCAGCCATGAGAGGTCATGGCCAAAGTGCCCTGTTTGTGCCAGTCAGGCATTTAAACTCCGCTAGTGGAAGCGCGCGCACACGCCACTAGTGGAAGCACACTCACAGTCCTAACTATTTATTTTTAAATGCAGTAATTACCAGACAGACTTGAGTAAAACCCTAATAGAGGAATTAAAGTGATACCTAAATTAACAACAGCAAATAAAAATATATGTATGAGTTATGCCAAAACTTATCCACGATCCAGTAATTTTATTGCAGATTCTGCAGATAGGCATATTAAAAATATATTGTAAAATTCGATGTACATACCTTTTTTGTTGTTACCTGCTTGATGTATATATAGGCTGTAATTATATTACAGTATTCGATTTCACTACGAACGCACAGAAAACAGATCACACTCTGTATCTTAGCCATGATGCAGCTGTCTGCTCATTCAAATAGAAGGGGCCATAAACTTTTGCAGCTCTAACGGGAGGTCTTAGCGCTGAAGAAGGGACCCCTCTAGCTTTCTCTTGAATAGCCATGCTTTCATTCTTCTGTCCTTCAGTAAAAAGATTCGAAAATCCGAAGAGTGTAAGCAGGGCTAGCAAAAGACCAAATGATTTTATTGCTTCCATCGGTTTATGACACCAGGGACTCCTAAAATTCAAGTGTTACAAACAGAAATGAATTTATAATGCAGAACAAATCTGTGAAGAACTGGGAAACCATTTTTTGCAGTACGCTTCAAAATTAAAACAAAAAATTGAAAATGGAGTATAATTTGTATAAAAAATTTCAAATCTTCCGTTATAATATGCGACAGTATGTTCTTTGCTGATACAAACAAAATTAATTCCATCCATTTATCATAAAAATTGAGTTAGATACTGCATTTTTAAACACAAAGCTTAAAATTGTTTAGGCGCACTAACAGGAACGGACATTTAAACGCAGAGTAGCAACGGGCATTTAAACGCGCACCAGCAGCGGGCATTTAAATAAACTCCGGCCAGCTCAAGCTTACCACTATTTCGAAGTCCGGCGTTTAAAGGTTAAGTTTTAAATTTTAAACTTAAAGTTAATAAATAGTTTCACATAAGACTGTAAAATAATATTTGTAATAAAATTGAAGAGTGCAACAGGATGCTACAATATAATCCTATCAATACGGCAGGGTGGCTGTGTCTTCGGCGGAGACGTATCACAGACCAGAGATGTGTTGAGACACAGCTTTGGAATATCTCTTCGTGGTCCTGCTGGGCAACGACAGTCCTGGAGGGTCTGCATTAGCATGAACCTCCGGGGTTGCGGCCGAGTTTCCATAAAGGGC
Organism: Cryptotermes secundus; assembly: GCF_002891405.2. Lineage (NCBI taxonomy): Eukaryota > Metazoa > Arthropoda > Insecta > Blattodea > Kalotermitidae > Cryptotermes > Cryptotermes secundus. The sequence continues at coordinate 76,984 of NW_019727100.1, forward strand.
AATGGTCATTTGACCAGAGCCTCCCACGCGGCGGCATAATGACTCCTGGGTTTCATTACGATGTACCCGGGACGAATGCGGGAAGCACTCCTATAGGGGTAGCTACGGCTATTTCAGTTGTCTCCCTAGAGTACCTATAAGGTGCTGCAAGCCTTAGGGCTCAACACTCTAAAATGGTTTCGACCAACCCATGTGGAGGGGTTGGAATGGGGGAGCTCTGAAGCAACCTCCAGGGGCGATAATCTCGTGTAGGATGCCCTGGCCGCAAACTCATGACAATTAGTATCGCACTCCCATTTATCATCTGGGATACCCCCCTCCCCCTGAACATGCACTCTTGGTCCTGGAGGCTTGTGAGGGTAATACTTGAATAAGGACCAACCTCCTAAGCCAAGGTGTGAGGCATCGTGCCCAGGGTTGCATGGCACTGGGGAGGTTATTGGCCGGCGTCACGAACGATCCCCTCAGGGCACCAGGCAGCACCCCGTTGTATTTATGCCTTCCACCCGTATAGGACTCTGCAGGTCGTGACCTTTTAAATCCCCAATTCTCGTGGGACCAAACTGAAAAAGGGGCCTAACAAGAAAACCAGTCGTAAAGACCTTAAACTTAAGAGGGACCCCCCCCTTTAAGGGGATCCCTACGAGAAATGCTTCAGCAGGGTGATGGAAGCTCTGGTGAACCATTAAGGGGCTCAGAAGCAGCCGGCGAACCTACTGTTGTAATTTCAGCCAAAGGCAGGGATTAACCAGTGATTCAAAACCTACCAGAGGCAAAACCAAAAACTGCTCTCTTGGGAGTCGTTAGTACTGGCATACCATTGAAGGGAGTCAGTACTTCCAACATACCTGTAGCAGGGGAAAGACTGGGACACCTAGGATCTGGAATAGGTGGACCCCGTTTGGCGAAGAAACCCTCGTCGGGGGCCGCTAAATGGCAGTTACAACGGGCAAAAGCTTGGAATTGCAAGGCAGACACTGAGAGCGGTCAGCAACCAGGGAATGCAAGCTCGTCCAAACAGGGAGAAACCCCCACCAGAACCTTTAAGAGGCCAAGGTCGGAGTGCAGTAATCCTACGGAAACGGCCAGAACTCTGAAAAAGCCCAGGGACTGTAAAGGACCAGGGACTTACAAGGAGGCTCTGAGCAATGTAAAGGTAAATATCTTCAGGGAGACACCCTGAGGATAAGCTTACCGAAAACGACCAAAATTCCATTCTGGAAGTATTTGGCAAGGTGTTCCGCAGGACTCCAAAGGAAGAACTACCACACCTGAAATCCTACAAACTGCTGGGAGGAGCACTTATTTATACTCGTATATGTGCCAACCAACAGTCTGGTCAGTGGCTCATCAGAGCCATTGACAACCACAGGCCAAAATCAGGAACCGGGCTGAAGACTACCGATACCAGGAACCTGCCTAAGCCTGTTAAAGTAGCTCTCCAGACTTGGGACAAAATTGCCCAAAACCAGAAAAAGCTGCTGAAATGGATTGCAGACCTTAATCCGGGACTCCATACAGAGAACTGAGGGTATTAGACAAGCAATCTGAGTCAAAAGGCCAAAGGCCTATTCTATTCATAGACCGGGACTCCTATACTATTATACAGAGGACCGGTTATAAAATAGTTACAGGACTCTCACAGGGGACTGCTAAGGTGCTGGACGATCCTGAAGTTCAGCGCCGGACAGAACCCGTGACAGACACTGTATCTTCTAACTCAGTCTCTGAGGAGGAAGGGGATAAGGTACCCAGCCCCCGGATGACCGAAGTAAAATGGATCAGGGGACCTCTTCACATGGAACCCAGTCCGAGAAAGAGGAGGGACATAAGATGGAAATTGATACCTCCTCAATTGTAAGAGATCATGATATTTCTCCAAATCAACCTACAACACAGCAAAGCTGCCACGGCAGCTCTGTGTCAACATCTAGCTGAGGGTAAGGCTGACATAGCACTTATTCAGGAACCTTGGTTATACAAGGGTCGAATAAGGGGCTTAAATAATACAGGGGGAACAGTTTACTCTGTTGTACCCAGTAATAATGCAAGCTCTTGTGTTTATATCAGGAATCGTGTTAATGCCTTGCCTTTGCTGAAGCTCTGTTCAAGGGATACAGCTACAGCAGCGGTAAGGATAACATATCCATATCGAGAAGGCAGCAGGGGGCTGATAGTTGCTTCAGTCTACCTTCCATGTGACACGGATGGACCACGACCAACTAAGGAAATGAGGAACTTCACAGACTACTGCTTTAGCAGGAAAAAGCAACTCATCATTGGGTGTGATGCCAATGCACACCACATCTTGTGTAGGAGCACCAGCACTAACCCAAGGGGAGAGAGCCTTATGGAATTTCTGGTGAGTTCGAACCTGAATATTCTAAACCATGGTAACGAACCTACCTTTGTGGTTTGCAATAGGAAGGAGGTTATTGATTTGACACTAGGGACAAATAATACAGGGGAACCTGGTAAGTAGCTGGCATGTATCTGATGAGCCTCTCTATCAGATCACAGATATATATGCTTTAAAATAAGTAACATCACAGTAGATCGAACTACTTATAGGAATCCTAAGAGAACCAATTGGGAGTCTTATAAAGACGACCTAAAGGTAAATCTAGAGGCCATTTCGCGTAATATACGCACAATAAAGGATGTTGATCAGTCTGTTGACCAGTTGCAACAGGCTATTATCTCGTCCTTTAGTTAGAATTGTCCAGCTAGGACCATTCGCGGACCAAGGAGAGTGCCTTGGTGGACTAAACAGCTGAGTGGTCTTAGAACCTAAACAAGAAAGCTGTTTAATACAGCTAGAAGAACAGGGCTATGGGACACCTATAAGGAAGCCATTACCTGTTACAATAAAGAAATAAGGGAAGCCAAGCGATCCTCATGGAGGAGACACTGCCAGGAGATCAATGATGTACCGGGCGGTGCCAGACTCATGAGAATCATGGCGAAACAGGCAACCAACAAGGTCAGCAAAATTAAGCTGCCTAACGGACAGCATACACAAACAGGAAGGGAAAAGCTGAATGAATTATTCAGGGTCCACTTTCCCGATTCAAAATTGACAGTTTGGACGATGGGCAGGGTCAGCAGAACCTGGACACTTGCCTAAGCAAGATTAACAGGGCTGACTGGACCCTGGCCAAAGTCATAATTAACCAATCAAAGATGGACACTGAACACTTTTAAACCATTTAAATCAGTAGGAACAGATGGAATTGTACCGGCACTTTTGCAGCATGGGGCGGAACTTTTAGTTCCACACCTATGCCGCATATATAGAGCCTGCTTGGCATATGGTTTCATCCCCACATCCTGGAGGCAAGTTAAGGTGACGTTTATTCCAAAGCCCGGGAAACTTGATTATACCGAGGCTAAGGCTTATCGTCCTATCAGCCTGTCGTCTTTCCTTTTGAAAACGATGGAGAAACTAGTAGATTGGCATGTTGTGGACGGGGCATTGAGGACTTATCCTCTATACCGAAACCAAAATGCCTACCAAACGGGTAAATCTACGGAAAGTGCACTACACAATGTGGTAACACGCATAGAAAGTGAAACTGAACACGCGGATATTGCCTTGGGAGCATTCCTTGATATAGAGGGAGCCTTTGATAGAACCTCATTTGATGTAATCAAACAAGCTGCTGGAAGGCATGGCATAGAGCCTGCAATATGCAGATGGATCAATGCTATGCTGGAAAGCAGAATCATAGCTGCTACATTATCGGGAGAGACCCTGGGAGCGTCCATGGCTAGGGGATGTCCGCAGGGGGGCGTACTTTCTCCTCTGCTGTGGAGTCTGGTCGTCGACGATCTCCTGTGGGGACTTAATTATGATGGGTATTATACAGTAGGATATGCTGATGACATAGCAATCCTCATAAATCGAAAATTCCTTTCAACCATATAAAGCGTCTTCAATCAGCTCTGTACATGGTCCAACGATGGTGTGAAAGAACAGGTCTTTCCATCAATCCCAACAAGACTGTAATTATACCGTTTACTAGGAAGAGAAATATAAAGGGTCTTAAGGAACCGACTCTCTTCAGTAAGACAATCCACATCTCCAGCGATGTCAAGCACCTTGGACTAGTATTAGACAAGGGACTGACATGAAAAAAAGCAGCTGGACACAGTTATTAACAAAGCCTATAAGGCTTTTTGGACATGCGAAAGCATGTTGGTAAAACTTGGGGACTATAGCCACACGTAGTACAATGGGTATACACTGTGGTTGTGAGACCCATAATTACTTATGGTGTCACAGTGTGGTGGCCCAGAGTTAAATTCAAGACTAGCAAGACAGAACTTGGCAAATTGTAAAGGTTGGCTTGCTTAGGTATAACAGGAGAATTTCGAACATCTCCAACAGCTGCACTGGAAATACTTCTTGGACTCCCCAACTGCATATACATTTGGATGCGGAGGCCAAGGCAGGAAATTACCGTCTTCAGTGCAGTGGACAATGGAAACCTAGATCTGATGGTTTCGGTCATGCAGACATGACTCAGGACATGAAAAAAGAACTCATATTGCAAATGGGGTCTGACAACATGATACTGAGACATGTATATGAAAAACCCTTCACGGTCAGATTTCCTGACAGGAGTGAATGGGAAAACGAGTTTCAGCCCGACAGAAAAGGGGACTGATCTGGTATACAGATGGTTCCAATAAAAATAAGGGCACTGGAGCTGGTGTGTACTGCCATGGCACGAGGCGGAAACTTAGTTTCCGCCTTGGGCGGTACAGGACAGTATTCCAGGCAGAAGTATATGCCATTAAAGCATGTATTATGGAGAATTTAGATAGGAACTAGCTGACAGCCAAGCTGCACTTAAAGTGCTTGACAAACACCAGATTAATTCAAAATTGGTCTGGAATTGCCACCAAACCCTCATGGAACTGGCCAAACATAACAGGGTACAACTGATATGGGTGCCGGGGCATGAGGGTATTGCTGGAAATGAAGCAGCAGACCAATTAGCTAAATCTGGAGCTGAACACCCGTTCATAGGACCTGAACCAGCCTGTGGCATCACTCTAGGAGTTGCCAAACAGGCAATCAGGGACTGGACTAACATGAAACACAAGGAATACTGGGAATCCTTAACTGGACTCAGGCAAGCAAAGGGACTCATACGAGGACCTTCTGCTAAAAGAGCGAAGGAACTGTTGAAGCTCAAGAGGAACCAGCTACTATGTGTGGTAGGACTACTTACAGGACACTGTCACCTCAATGACACCTGTTCAAACTGGGACTGAGTGATAGCCCCACCTGTGAGAGGTGTCAAATAGAAGATGAAACAGCCACACACGTCCTGTGTGAATGTGAGGCATTAGCTTATTTAAGATTACGTCACTTGGGCCAGTACTTCATGGAACCAAGTGACTATTTTGACACCCCCACGTCCAAGATCCTGTGCTTCATCCTGAAGCGTGGGGTTGCTGAGGGAATAATTAAAAAGGGGGAAGCACAATAGACCTAAGGTCGCGGTGCAAGGGCCGAGAAGGCCTACCCGTCATATATTCTTCTTCTATTCTTCTTCCTATCAATACACAAGTTATGTAGGAAATGTCAAATGTTTGAAAAGCAGATCACACTGTCAGTAATACGATTTATAAGAGAATAAGGTGGTAAAGATTTTGCTATTAGGAATAATTTAATCAAATGTACAAAATCTTTAAAATGGCAGTCCCTTTAAAGTAAAGTGTGTTATTTTCAAATCTGAAGAAGTCCATCATGTAAGGAAGCCCACTAATTTCCTTTTTAATGTTCTTTCATGAGGGTGCTGTGGTGAATACCTGGCAACAGCAGTTTGATCATCACCTTGTGAACACATTTCAAGCTGTTGGTTTGTAGTATGGTTTGAACAATAATCCAACTGTGGGAGAGTTTGTAGATGCCCTGAAGACTAACATTATCAGTGCACTTGCTATCAGAGGTCTGTATGGAACTAGTTGTCAGAAGATGATCAGAGTTCATTCTGCCCTGTATCTGAAAATAATTATATTTCAGTCAAGAATTGTGTGGGAAATTCTTTTCTGACTCAGATAGCTCTTGTTTATGTGTCTGGGTAAGAGTGAAGTGGCATTACTTTATAATTGACTTGCAATCTTCAGGTTACCTGATTCAGCGTGAAACACCGAGGAGCAGAATCAATGTCAGGACATATTCTGTAATTAAATTTATTAACTACTTCCTAGGTAGGAAGTTTTACTTATTAGTGTCTACATATTATATTCATCTACTTTGTTGTTATGGGTATATCCCTTCAGTCATTGCATTATGTTGGCCATATTATTGTGTTCAGCATTGAACTTTTGAACATATCACAACCCTATGGGCCTTCACGGCCTGTTACAGGGATAGCTTTACTTTACTTTTACATATAGATATATATCAGACTTTCAAGGTTCATTATATTTATTCAGTTAATTTATTATTTTGCCCACATTTTTGTGTTTAGTATAGAATTTGGAAATATGAGCATGTTTCAGATCATGAGTTATACCATGATATAAATTTTTTATGTGACTTGAGAAATGTGCATCAAATAAGTTCATTGATGCAAACGTATGCCTTGTTTTATATTGTGGACTTCCCAACTAGGATTGTAAAAGAATCCTGCATGGCCATTGATAATATTTTTTTGCACTGTAGTAGAGTAAATACATATCATGTGCACTCTGTAAAAAATGATCTATCAGATCATGATGCACAATATCTGGTGATAAATAATGTGTGTGGAACTCAGCGGAATAAGAATACACCTGTTAAAAACAGGTTAATAACTAAGACTGGAGTCATGATGTTTACGGAGGCACTACAAAATGAAACCTGGGATATGACCCTTAGTAGTGTGGAGGTACATGCAAGTTTTAATGCATTCTTAAACACATTTATAGTCATTTTTTAATCATGCTTCCCCATGCAATTTGTGATGGATATGGGGCATAAAAATCGGTGGATAACTGGTGGAGTAAAAGTGTCGTGTAGATGTAAAAGATACCTCTACATAATAAGTAGAGTAACTCATCATATTAAAATAAGAGAATATTACTCTTGTTACTGTTCGATATTAAGAAGAGTCATTAGAAAAGCTAAAGAGATGTACTACAATGAAATGTTAACGAAATCCACAAATAAATCTGATTGTCTTGGGAAATTATAAATAATGAAATTGGTTGTGTAGCAAAAAGGAAAGCTGCTTCGGCGGAGTTCAAAAATGGTGAAATCAAAATTGAAATTAATAAAGCAGCTGGGTTTTTTAATACCTGTTTTATAGATTCAGTGGAGAAATTAATTAGTCAATATCCAAAAACTGAGGATGAGTGGTCAGCAACAATAAGTAGTCTTACCGACAAATTTCCTGACATAGTTAATATTCCAATTACATCGTCAGAAATTTCTGGTGTAATTTCATTACTAAAGAATAAGGGTTCCTGTGGATATGATGGTATATCAAACAAATTCATAAGACTGTGTAGTAAACAAACAAACCACTTATGCATATTTTTAATCTATCGCTAACCACTGGAATTTATCCAGATCGGTTAAAATATGACAATATTATACCATGCTTTAAGAAAGGTAGTATTACGGAAATATCTAACTACCGGCCCATTTCCTTGTTGACAGATTTCCAAAATATTCGAGATACTAATATATAACACAGTAATACAGCATTTAACAAACAATAATGTTATTGTAGATAATCAGTTTGTTTTTAGAAAGGGTGTGTTGACGCTAAAAGCTATTTTTATGGCTATTGATTATATTTATAAAGCATGGAACAATAAGGAGATGGTTGTGGGGATTTTTCGTGACCTCACTAAGGCATTTGACTATGTCATTAATGACCTGCTTGTCCAAAAATTTAAACACTATGGAATAAAAGGATTTCTACTAAAAATGCTTGAAACATACCTATATAACGGGAAGCAAAGAATCATACTACAGACTCAAGACAACTACATGTTTCTAAATGGAAAACTAGAAACATGGAGTTCCGCAGGGATCTGTACTGGGACCTTTATTGTCTCTTCACAGGATATCAGCAGCATTAATACAAAATAAAAATAAAAAATGTAATGAAATTTATGACACATAAGGCCACGGACTATCCATTACATATAATATATAATGATCAAACACTTAAATTTTCTGTAAATGTTAAGTTTTAAGTGTGTACCTGGACAATCATTTGAGCTGGGAAGAATACACTGATGATGTGATAAATAAGTTGAGTGTTGCAAACTTTGTGCTTAGAAAACTATAGCATATAGTAAGTAGGCAAGTGTTGAAAATGGCTTATTGTGCTTACTGTCAAGCTCAACTTAAATATTGTGTTATTTTCTGGGGCTCTTCTTCATCATCAATGAAAAGAGTTTTTGTGGCTCAGAAAAGAGCAGTTACAACAATGTTAATGATGAGGCCTAGAAGTTCTTGTAGAGAGGTTTTCAGAGAATTAGGGATACTTACAGTTCCCTGTTTGTTTATTATATGCCATGGTCATGTTTGTAATTGAAAACGAAAATAAGTATCCTACAAATAATAGTGTACATAAAATTAACACAAGAGTACAAAATAGACTACACGTCACGTCACAGCTAGACTATCCATTATACAAAAGGGAGTGTATTATACATCCATAAAAATTTTTAATAATTTGCCACATAAATTATATATCTTAAAGGATAATGTTAATTTATTTAAATGAAAACTGAAAGTTTGACTTGTCTCATTTTGGTCCATCATACTATTAATTACAGAGTGGATAATGTTCAGTCCAGTGTGACATGTTTACAACACTTCAGTCCTCATTCACCTTACATGTTTCGATTCAAAAGAATCATCCTCAGAGGCATACCACCACAATAAGGAAACACTGTCACATACGATACTTTAAAAATATGCGCTTAAGATATGTCTAATGCTAACTATGTAAATTCTGATGTTACCACAGTTGGTTTTAATGTTTGTCTTAGGCACTCACAATGGCGCTTCTTGAAATGTAGATTTACTTATGATGATGTTTCTTTTAGTGTATTTCCCCAGCCACAATAACCAGGAAATACACTAAAAGAAACATCATCATAAGTAAATCTACATTTCAAGAAGCGCCATTGTGAGTGCCTAAGACAAACATTAAAACCAACCGTGATAACAACAAAATTTACATAGTGAGCATTAGACATATCTTAAGTGCATATTGTTAAAGTATATTATGTGACACTGTTTCCTTATCATAGTGGTGCGCCTCTGAGGATGATTCTTTTGAATCGAAACATGTAAGGTGAATGAGGACTGAAGTGTTTAAAAACATAAATGTCACACTGGACTGAACATTATCCACTCTGGAAAACCGTAAGACTTTCTTATCTTGAAAGCTTTCTATTCTATTAATAAATATATGGCAAATACGTAGTTGTATTATATTCCTATTGTATCTAGGTTGTGTCTACTTGGACTTGGTTGCATATCACAACTACTTATAATTATTCTGACGAGCTCAATATCCGGCCAAATAAACGGGCAATGGATTTGTGAAGCTATGTATGTATGATGTTTGTCAGAGTTCTGCAATTATTTTATTGCTTTTCATATATTATTAAACGCAATCTTAATCTTGTTAACAAGTGTGTGTATCAGATTCTCTAGTTTCATTATTCTACTGAAATTAATAACCAATGGAAACTTCAGTCTTATTACTCCCTATACATGATTTATAACACATTAATGTAACTGAAAAACTATGTTTTGTGTAGCATTCAAGTATATGTTGTAAGCAAAGTTATGAAGTTGAATACAATTATCTCTGATGGAAACAGAATTTTCTTTCAAGTTTACCCAGACATCAGCTTTCCTAAACACAAGTATTCTATATATGTTATAGTTCAAATATGCATTGCATTTCAGAAAGGGGGTGTTGAATTGATGTAAATGAAATGTTCTTATTTAACAGGCACTGGTGAGAAACTTTCTCCCAATAAATAATGTTGCAACCTGATATCTTGTACTCCAGAGGTTCTTACTCCATTGTGTGTTTTCTGTTTTCGAACTGAGTTTGATATCATTTAACTCATTCCCCTCCAGATGGTTTTGGGCGAAATGATAATTAAACTCATTTCGAAAACAGAAAACACACAATGGAGTAAGAACCTCTGCAGTACAAGATACCAAGTTGCAACATTATTTAACTGGAGAAAGTTTCCCACCAGTACCTGTAAAATATGAACATTTCATTGACATCGATTTTTAATTCTAGCTATACATGTGAACCAGTGATTTTTTGGGAGGGAGCAGTAAAAGAATGCTGGTGGTATAATAGCATACTTTCTTACCGACAGGGCAGGTGGTATGATAGCATACCTTCTTACCGACCTAGCCCTCAGCACTGGCGGCAGCCATTTTGTGTCAAGAGAGTGTCCACCGGCCACCGCGGCAGCAGTGATGCTTCATGACGTCACGGCGGTTATGTTGCCCGCCAATAGCATTGAGATACACCCCCCTGCCCCGAACCCAACCTACCTTCCGCCAGGTCAGAAGTCAAAATGGCTGCCTTAAGGGCTCAAGAGGAACATTACAACAGCATCAGATATTTATATATGGGGTAATAAACTATAACGAAATGGTAAACAAATTGACAGAAATTATTGAACAAGAGCAATATTCTACTAAAAGCATGGCAGACAATACTATAAAAATTAATTGTACTACATCCGAAACATACCGGAAACTGGTAGCATTCCTAAAAGGGAACAACATAGTACACCATACATATCAACTCAAGGAGGAGAGAGCGTACAGGGTGGTCATAAAATATTTACACTACTCAGTAAATACAAAAGAAATCGAAAATCAGTTAACAATGATGGGACATAAAGTCAGGAATGTCATCAATGGCAGACATAGAGTTACAAAGCAACCACTGAACATATTCTTTGTTGATTTGGAACCAGCAAGTAACAATAAAGATATTTATAATATTAATATGATACAAAACAAAACAGTTGTAATAGAACCACCACGAAGGAATAAAGGACTAACTCAATGCTTTAGATGTCAGCAGTATGGACATACCAAGACATACTGCAATAGACCATTTGTTTGCGTAAAGTGTGGAGGCCCACATAGTACCGAAAGTTGTAAGAAACCAAACACCACTCCTGCTAAATGCGCCCTATGCGATGGCTCGCATCCAGCAAACTACAAAGGATGTGAATTCTATCACAGCCTCATCAAAACAAATAATGCAAACAACAGACTAAATGTGCAACGAAACTCTATAGTAAACATGCACAATCCCGATCCCCAAGTGAGACCACAAATACCTAAACTAACAACAAACAATGCATACAGAAATGCTAGTTACGCAGAGGTAACACGAGGAATTACACATAACAGCCAGCAAGAAGAAGACACCTCACCCATAACCTTAAACAGATTTCTTGAAGAGTTCAAGAACATGTTCAATCAGCTTATCCAGCAGAATACTATGATACTAAACATGTTATCAACTCTACTAACTAAATCCCACAATGGCTAAGTTTTTAAAAATAGCCCTTTGGAATGCCAACGGTCTACTACAGCATAAAGATGAAATTAAAATATTTCTGGATCACAATGCAATAGACATATTGTTGGTAAGCGAAACCCACTTTACCGACAGAACATATCTCAGGATACCCCATTATAACGCATACTTTACCAATCATCCGGATAACACCGCACACGCAGGCACTGGTATACTTATTAAAAATAACATAAGCCACTATGAATTACCGAAATTTGAAAAAAACTTCCTACAAGCTACAGCAATTAAGGTAAAAATGAAGGCATACGAACTAACAGTAGCTGCGGTGTACTGCCCACCTAGGCATAATATCAAAGAAGAAAGCTTCTACGAATTCTTCCGAACACTGGGAAATAAGTTCATCGCAGGGGGTGATTACAACTGCAAAAACACACAGTGGGGATCTCGCTTGACCACAACCAAAGGTAGAGAGCTGTCGAAAATAATACGAAACCAACAGTACTCATTCCTGTCAACTGGAACCCCTACCTATTGGCCTAGTGACCCAGATAAAATCCCAGATCTTTTGGATTTTTATATTACAAGTGGCATCTCTACATCATATATGGATATAGTCCCTAGTTACGACCTTTCATCGGACCACACACCCGTAATAGCTACCATTAGTACTGAAGTTGTCAATAAAAAAACCATTCCCAGGCTTCATAACAGAAGAACCGACTGGGCTGATTATCGAATGAAAATAGAACAAGCCATTAACTTACACATCAGTCTTAAAACCCCTGATGAACTAGACATAGCCTTGACAAATTTCATTAACATTCTTAAAGAAGCAGCTCTACACGCCACTCCAATTCCGACTACACAAACAAGAAGTATAAATATCCCTACCGAAATCAAAAAACTTATAGCAGATAAAAGACGGGCTAGGAAGACATGGCAACTAAGTCATGCCCCAGCAGACAGAACTGTGTATAACAGGGCCACCAATAAGCTAAGAGCAGAAATCAAGAAGTCCAGAGAGCTGACACTACACAATTACCTCAGAAACCTCAATCGCTACGACAACTCCATTTGGACACCGGTGAAGTCAACTAAGAAACCCATAGTTCCTATATCGCCTTTAAAAATCCAGATAGATGGTCGTCCAGATCGATGGGCTCGTAGCGATAAAGAAAAAGCGGAACTCTTCGCAGCACATTTATCAAAAGTCTTTACGCCAAATGCCAGTCATCCTGATCAAGAGATTGAGAACGATATTACCACATTACCGTCAAATATTCCGGCAATAAAAATATTCAGCCCAAAAGAAATCAAAGAAGAAATTGGGTTCTTAAATATCAAAAAAGCACCTGGTATTGACAAAATCACACCTAAAATGATGAAAGAGTTGCCAAAAAAGGGATTAGTCATGCTAACATACATCTATAATGCTATGCTAAGACTTAGTATTTGGCCCAAACAATTAAAGACAGCAGAAATTATCTTGATACCAAAACCAGGAAAAGACCCAAAAGAATTATCTTCGTATCGTCCAATAAGCCTACTGTCCATAATAAACAAATTATTTGAGAAGCTTTTACTTCGGAGACTAAATACGGACCTAAAGCCAGAAGAATGGATGCCTCCACACCAATTCGGATTTAGGAATCATCACTCTACAATACAACAAACACATAGAATCATCCATAAAATTAATCAAGCATTAGAAGACAAACAGTACTGCACGTCAATATTTATAGACGTAAGCGAAGCCTTTGACAAGGTTTGGCAGGATGGACTCCTATTCAAGATAAAAAAGGTGCTTCCTATAAAATACTTTAGACTACTCAAGTCATATCTATCTGACCGAAAATTCCGAACACGAGTTAAGGAGGAGGTATCCAGCAACTTCATCATCCAATCTGGAGTCCCACAAGGGAGCGTTTTAGGCCCGATATTATACGTGCTATTCACAACAGATCTACCAACGACTACTTACACTACAACAGGGACATTTGCTGATGACACGGTCATTCTTGCCAGCCATGATGATCCAGCAACTGCCTCGCAAAGACTACAAAGTCATCTAGACCAAGTAGAAAGTCGGCTAAAAAAGTGGCGAATCCACTTTAATGAAACCAAATCGGTACAGGTCACCTTCACAATGAGAAAAGAGCAGTGCCCAGCCGTACACATAAATAATACTGAAATTCCACAATCATCAACAGTAAAGTATCTTGGACAACACCTGGATTCCAGGCTTACGTGGAAACAGCATATAACCAAAAAAAGGAAACAGGTAGACCTAAAAGTAAAAGACATACATTGGATCATTGGAAGTAAATCCAGCACATCGCTAGATAGTAAAGTACTTCTATACAAGACCATCATAAAGCCTATTTGGACCTATGGAATCGAACTATGGGGATGCGCCAGTAAATCGAACATAGCCATAATGCAACGAAGACAGTCCAAAATACTGCGGATGATCACAAATGCACCTTGGTATGTGTCTAATCAGACCCTACATGACGATCTCAATGTACCATTCGTCAAAGAAGTCATCCAAGAAAGAAGCATAAAACATCACGATAAACTAGGACACCATAGCAATACATTACTGCAGCCCCTACTGGAACAACAACAACGAAGAAGGCTAAAGAAATTATGGCCCGCAGATCTACTTGATGTTTAGAGGATCTCTCATTGGAGGAGCCCTCATCACGACACAATAAGCACACGAGAACGGTGTTTAAATTAGCAAATTAGCTAAAAGAATGTATTTTATTCTGATTGCTAATAAATATATATATAAAAAAAAACAGCATCAGTTTACAGGTGGTCCACAAAGTGGCCTCAAACATGGATGGTAAAAAGAGCTCGCGCATGCATTGCTGAAACAGGGAAGCCATTTCGAGCATATGTTGTAAAGACATGATTTAATTCTGCCTTTCTAAGATATGTTATGAACATTAATAGTAAGTGCTGTATGCCTTGTAGTTTGTGCATTAACATTTATGAGACGAAGGACACCGTATGGGGACCTTTAAAGTAAAGCCGAGTGGCCGAAAGACACCGTATGGGTATGCGCAGTCCACGCGTGCGCACAGTTTTTTAAAATCTAATTTAAAATAGAAATTCTTGTTCTACTTACATTATTTTTGGAGACCAGCTGTATAAGTAGACTGTCTTCCCTCCTGCATCATCTAACTGAATGTTTCATGTCACTGAATGCAGAGTCCGACGTCGCAGTTCATGCACTTTTTCCGTAATTAACACTGTTTCCACGCGAAACGCGCACACACAATATTAGTCTCGTATTAGCAGGAAGTAAGCCAGTGATGGCGAATGGTGTCCTCTATTCATAACGCTTATAAAACATCACAATTTCAACTATGCATCATGTCCCCTTTTCGCATTGAAAAAGTCGAAATGGAGAGGCCGCTCGTAAATCACACCATTCAGAATTCGTTACAGTTTATTCTGAAGGGACGTGGAAGCAAGTGGTATGAAGTGATATTCCAAGAGCTGCCTCTGTGTGGACAGTCCGACAAACGTGAATAAACAGAGTTTCATAAGGCAATGTAGGATAAGAACTGGCCCACACTCGGGTATATACAGAAGCGTACGTGACTGGAGAATGTGCAGACCGTAAACATCCTCTCATATTGCCAGATAAAAGACACAGACAGGGGCGTCAGCACTATGCATTTATACTGCTGAAACGTATTGTGCAGAAACTTTATGAATTTTTGTGGGCAGACGCTCAAAATTGGAGAAAATTTTTTTTGGAATCAACGTAACAGTTTTCACAGATTCTAAAATCTGTAAATTACAGTATCTGATTCTATGTACTTTCTAGATAAAGGTAACGTTTATCTCGTTCGTTTATCACAAAAATTGTAGAAATCACAGCATTTTGAGTAACATGAATACAATTTTTATTACTCTACAATGGCGGGAATTTAAATTAACTCCGTCCCGTTGCCACTACCGGAATTTAAATGGCCCGTCTCATATAATTGCTTAGTGTGATGTGCGCGACTTTCCGATCTTCCTGTACTAGTAACGTATTTACCTGCTCACTTCCTAATGCAGTGAGGAAGGTCACGTTCGCTCTCGTCCGTCCTTTCCCCTCACTTTCAGACGCACACATGTTAGGGCTCATCCCCCCCCCCCCCCCCA
>NW_019727100.1:92745-105353 GCF_002891405.2 Cryptotermes secundus
GAGCTATGAGTTAGCAACACCGGAGCCATCTGTTAGTCTACACGAGCACTTTACAAGTGCCCAATTTGAGCCATACTTCCACTCACTCTCCCCAATGTATTCCAGGCACGCTGCTTAATAAATTGAACGAAGGGAGAACTTTACATTCAGCGGTGCAGAACAGATGGAATAAGGGGACGTTTATGTTTGGCCTCAACACTTCAGCGAAGGAAGAATCGTATGTGCCCTAAGCACTCCTTGAAGTCACTGTTTAAACCTACGTTAGTTTGACCCACTTGTTATCTCTGTTGTTAAAAAAGGTAGACCTCACATTGTTACGCAGGAAACAAGGCCCAGTCCAAGGATTACACCGCTGTACGTTCAGGACAACGCACGTATCAGGAAATTACAGAACCGTAACTCGAAAAATGATATTGGTCACAATGCTACACACATTATCAACGCCATAACAGCACTACTGACGCGCTGCTAATGACATGGCCCGCGAGGTAGAAAAATCAAGGAGGAACAATTCTGTCTTTACACAATCAAATTTAACGCAAGACCGTGCAAGACTGCGCACGAGTAAGAAGCGACGGCGAGAGCAACTGTATTTAGTTCGTCTGTTCGTCCAACAGATTGAGGGTGAGTACCAAATTGTAACAAGGAGCTTGCTAATTTATTTTACTGAAAGGGAGGAGGGGACATTATCTTGCATCACTTCGTCTACAAAGCACCATAGGAATTGAAACGTGATTTCTCTGAACAGGGTAAACACTCTAGCTCTGACGAAGTCTCTTTTCCTGCAATTATAGCAACATGTCAATGCTTTTCAGTCTGATACGAGGAGAGACGAAACCGGTGCAGGAGGTGGAAGGGGGGAATACCAAGCTGATGGTTACCCGGTGCCTCAGCAGCGCTCACTAGCCTGGGTGTTCATATTCATTCGCGTCAGGTAGAAAGTTTGAATAAGTATGAAAGACAAGGGGCGTGAAGTTTTCATGTTCTAATTACTTACTCATGGAGCTAAACCCTTCTGAAGGAGCAGCCAATTCTGCAGCTACTCAAGAAGGTCCCAGTGTTTTATGGAACCCGAAGGTTCATTACCGTGTTCACAAGAGCCCTTCACTAGTCCCTATCCTGACCCAAATCATTCCAATCAGCATCATCCAATCCCATCTCTCTAAGATCCATTTTCTAATTATCCAATTAAAGTACATTTTAATATTATCATCCAAGTGGTTTCTCCTTCCATTCAGGTTTGAAGACCAGAATTTCTAACGTGTTACTGATAGCTTCCACCAATCAGCCTAGCAATACTTCGTCGAGAATAAGAATCAAGACGCGTTTCATTATTACGTCACGAAATGTCAGAGGGATAACCCATCGAGACAGCAGCTATCTCGTCTCGGCTAGGCGTTAAAAATCTAAATTTTTCACTGCGATCCCAGTCTTCGGCGAAGAGAAACTGCGCAACTTCTCTGAAGGTAATAACGACCTGACGATGGCAGCATAAGGAAGTTCCGAAACGTCATACATCGGTATGTTCAGAACAGCAGTTCCCAAACTGCGAAACGTGGGTGGCTTCCGCGGGAGAGATCACGAGAAAATAGCAAATTTTTACATAAAATTCAGATGGTAATTACTTTTACATGCATTTAATTACAGATTCCGTATGCGCCCGTCAGAACTGGTAGTGTAACTATTAAAACAGTTCTAGCGATTAGACTTCGCAATTTGTTGGCACTATTGGTCGCCTATACGGAGCACGCTGAAGCATTTTCGTTCTGAAAATATGAGTTGTTTTATGAACAGTTTGGGCACGGTACTGATTGCGGATCATTTGCACGTAAACAAAAACACGGTTGGTGTAGCAAAGGGTTGGAGGAGGGAAGCATGAGGCTTTGGTGGCAAACAAAACGGGGCGTTATGTTGAAAGGTTTGGGAACCACTGGACTAGAGGTAACGCTCTAGATCAGCCGTGTCAAACATGCGGCCCCCATAGCCACAAAGTGCGGCCCCTCATTTTTAGAGCTAATTGATATTAAAATCAACATTAAAATTTTGGTAGAAATATTTTTGTAAAGACAATTTTCCAGCAGACCAGAAGACAAGAAGTGTATTTCTAACATAATTTCTTGTGTAATCTCTCTTTTTACATGTTGAAAAGTTGTTTGATACTTGTCCAAAATGGCATTCTCTTGCTTTTTAAAACTGTAAGATATGTGACTGTAGGTAATTATATTGAAATTATTCCTAAATAATAAATAGAATTAAATTTCCTTGTATAAAAATCTAATGTATCTAACATTTTAAAGTGCGGCCCTGGACTATTATTTATGGGGCTGAGGTCGCCCTCTGTACAAGGTGAGTTTGACATGCCTGCTCTAGATTATTCGGAGGTACTTGGCTCGAATAGCGGAGGAGACACCGGCTATCGTAACTGAGGTTTACGTGGTTTCCCTTAGGCCCTCTAGTCAAACGTCAGCATAGTGCCTCGGTTAAATTGCGATATATGAGTCATCATATTATTCGACGGTATAGTCTCCATAGCGAAAACGTCGTATCCCCTGTCACTGTGCTTGAGCACTGTGCCATGAAGACGTATGGAGAAGTGGAGGCGCTCTTTTAAATCTCAGCACTAGGAAAAGATGAGTGGTAGCTCGGTCCACTTTACCTCAGAAGAGAGCACGCAGGGTAGACCCCAGGGCTGGTCTTGATGCGGTAGGAAAGAGATCGATCCTGCTCTTGCTGGATATTGAAACTGTTCAGCCTGTCCGTGGTCACTATACTGATTCAACTGCCCCAGCTTCGGGGAGGAAGGGTGTGGGTTGGATATCAGATTCTCAGAGAAGTTTCACTATTACCACATTACAGTGAGTTACATCCTTCTGATTCAGATGTTTTCGGAGTTATACAGATATACAGACGTGGACAGGAGGAACAGGTGAGCAAGAGTGACTTACCTTGTGCACTAGATTGCTCCCGCCTCCAATGGTTGTCTTCACGCCTCGCTTGCGTCTCAAGCGAAGCTGGACACACCCTCTGGCAACGCAGACTCAGATGCCGACTATTGGCCAGTCTAACGGCGTCACGTCTAAAACAGCTCAGTACCTCCATCAGACAGGCACCTATTTTCCCGCGTCCTGGAATGACGTCCCGTTCTTGGAATCGCCCTGGTACCGCACAGCAACGGGAAACCACCTTCGTCGGATAGACGCCTTCTTGAAAGCGTCGTAAACCGGCGTCCTCGCGTCGGAAATCGTCCTGGTGATGACTTCCTTCGGGAATGGCCCACTCTCTTAATCACGTACACCAGTTGCCAGTCCTCCACTCTGCTAATGTCGATAGCGCGCTTGGTCGCTACCGGTCATCTTGCTGGTCGTGCTCAAAGGGTTTTTCCTCTATCTGTATTGGTTAAAATCTGCAGAATTCTTTCACTTCACCGATTTGCAACTACACGTAGAATTCTTACACTTCACAGATTTGCGACTACACATAGAATTCTTACACTTCACAAATTTGCAACTACACGCAAAATTCTTTCATTTCACAGATTTGCAACCCCACATCTGACACCAGATTTTTCTCTCCTCTGTCGTGACCCAAGATGGTGGCGGGTCGACTGAATTATGTTGGCCGAGCGGTAGCGTAATAATTCAGTGATGGTGATGGTCAGTTGCCTGCTGGAGCGGGTATTCCGACCACAAAGAGCAAATACTCACTACAGATAATAGAGGATTTATTGATTCCTTGTGTATATTACATACAAGCGCTGGTGGACGTAAGCCTGGCCAGCCTTCTCATAGCCCCAACCCAGACAAAATGCACCCTTCAACTTCCCTCTTCTTCTTAAAACCTATCTAAAATTAAACTTGCAGACCAATGTCCCGAGACATGAACCCTCACGCAAATCAGATTACACCAGCTGTTTGTGACGGATAGGTCCCAGACGAAACACTCCAGGACCCCACTAATTTATGGAATTGCAAGGGTAGATATAACATTTTTTCTTTTAGGAAGCAGGTCAACCTCTTGGCGTGCTGTAAATTTAGTAGAGGGCATGACCCAAGACATCAGACTTAAGTTCCTAAAATATAAAAATTTAAAAAGGGTTGCGAACCCCGCAACAACACAGGCCATGACCGACTAACAGCAACCGCCCCACCCCCCAACCTAAGGGTTAATGCGCTCCCATTAACCTTGCCTTTCTCTCCAACGACACAATATCTTATACAAAACACTGACTCTGTTTCCTATTTCATATAAACCGAGCCCTTGTTATTTCAGGCTGTTAAAATACATAAGCCAGCGAGCACTCTGATATTACTGCCCGCTGTCAAGACCGTGCATTAACCACGAACCCTTAAACATGCCACAGAGTACTTTATATAGTAGTCTGTAAGGTTGCAAAGTAAAGCCACACGCAGCTATAAAACTGACAACCCTTCGACAGTTTAAAAGTGTAAATAAAGCTTTGAATTTGATTCATTCTGACCTTCACATTAACACAGTATAAACAAAGCGTTAGTGAACAATACTCACTAATTAAGAGGAAGATAAGGATTATTAATTTTAGGGATCATGACCGGGTCAAAGGATTGGGAATACAAAGCACATTCCTTTGAGCCAACTCCTAGTTTAGTTTGAATATAAACCCCTTCCTCAGGGTCAGGAGCGTTTGTTTGTTTTCATAACTGATCTGTTCGACTGTACGTTAGTTTTACTTAATAAACATATCGTATCTTGAAGAAAGCAGTCTTCTGGGATTTGGCACCGTGTATATGTGGTGTTAACCGACGTTTCGGAGGAACGTATCGCCTCCATCTTCAAGGTAGAAGAAAAAATATAAGAAATATGCAAGCGAAGAGACCGCGAGAACCGGTCTGCTTTTACCGGTTCTCACGGTCTCTTCGCTTGCAGATTTCTTATATTTTTTCTTCTACCCTGAAGATGGAGGCGATACGTTCCTCCGAAACGTCGGTTAACACCACATATACACGGTGCCAAATCCCAGAAAACTGCTTTCTTCATAGTCACAGCCATGAAAGCCTCAAATCTTACATATCGTATCTTCTACCAGACTGGACTTTGGATATTTTCTAACTTCGATTGGACTTCGCTCCACTCCACATCCTGTTCGTCACCTGCAATTTCCTGGAACTCCGGTAAAACAGACAGCTAACGGCGATCCCCACGTAAATCTTTGGACATACTCGTAAGAGATCTAAATTTGTTTATATGGGACGACACGACTGCATCGACCAGCTACCACTTCGTGTTAACATCCAGCCCCTTCCTCCTTCCTTCACTGCTCTCACATAGCTGTGTTTATTTCCAACACCAGTCTGCTTGTACCTGTTCTGACGGTCTCTCTGCTTTCGGATTTCTTATTTTTCCTTCTACCCTGAAAATGGAGGCGATACGTTCCTCCGAAATATCGGTTAACACCACATCTACACGGTGCCACATCCCAGGAGACTGCTTTCTTCATAGTCACCGCCCTGAAAACCTCAAATCTTACATTTCCTACAAACTCTGCAGTTTTCGACAAAATCCATGCTTCAGTGTCGACAGTCAATAAATTAAATTGTTACCTTTTATAAACATGAACTCTCTCTCCTCTTCTGCGTTTCTGGATGGCAATTAGGTCAGTCCACTCGCTTATTACTCATAACATACAGTAGACAACTGTTTTCATCATGGCAGATGATGAAATTTCCGATAATGAAGAGGGGCATTCTTATCGTTTATGCAAGCAATAAAACTGATACCAAGGCCTTTTGAGGGAAATCCAAAACAATTAGGAGAATTTATTGAGGGGGTAGAAGCCGCAATTGGAGTGGTTCATCCAAGCAAACAAGAATTGTTGTTAAAATTTGTAGTCTCAAATATTCAAGGAAATGTGAAAGATAAATTGTTAGCTCGTGTCGAAAGGAACACTTGGAGACAAATTAAATGTATTCTAGAGGAGAATTATCTAGTAAAGAGGACATTAGAATATTATACGGGCTTGTTGCTCTCTTCAAAACAAGGACCGTCAGAAACCGTAGCACAATGGGGTGCTAGGTTAGATCACTTAGCAGTGGAATTACGGACAGAAGCCAGACATAGGCTCCTGGTGTTACGAGGATAAGGATAAAGAACATTATGTTGAAGGAGGTTTGAAATTAATTGGAGAATTTTTGAAAGGAACTTTCATTTCGGGGTTCAGAGATGAACGAATCAGAGTTATAGTAAAAGCTAAAGGGGAGGATGATTCCTTAGCTCAGATTATTGAAACAGCGATCCAAGAGGAAAGTGAATTAAAGTCTCAGAGATATAGAAATCCCCAACAAAACCCTCAATGGTATCCAAGAAAACTTCCCGTAAAACAAGAGAGAATAGGAAGAAGTCATCCTGGTGGGAGTCAGGAACCTTCTATAAAGCGAGAAGTTATGGCCGCTTCTGCGCTTAAGAATTGCTATAATTGCT
Organism: Cryptotermes secundus; assembly: GCF_002891405.2. Taxonomy (NCBI): domain Eukaryota; kingdom Metazoa; phylum Arthropoda; class Insecta; order Blattodea; family Kalotermitidae; genus Cryptotermes; species Cryptotermes secundus. The sequence goes on from NW_019727100.1 coordinate 99,199, forward strand.
TGAAGCCAGGGCATATAGCAAGAAATTGTAATGATACGTCGCAATGTCCTAAGTGCGGCAAAAGAGGACATATGATGGCACAGTGTTATCAGGGAAACCGGCCATGAGGTGGATCCGGCAGTCGGGGTTCACCTGCAGTGCAAGAGGCTGCATAGGAAGGGTGAACGCCTGAGATCCATCAGATGAGAGTGGAGACACCCCCACTCAAAAGGCTGATGAAGACCTGGGATCTTCGGAGGACACTGGGTTTGTCGCAGAAAGTAAGCGGAGGAAAAATTGTGTAGATAGTAACTCTGCGATGGGAGGTATATCATTTATGCAAATGATGTACGCTCTGACATGCCAATCTTCGGAGGGGACGCCCAGAGATGGCATAACCCGTTTCAGCTCTATGTAACTTTCCCCAAGTTCACAGTAGAGGCGGGAACTGGCTTAATAGATACAGGCGCGCAGATTTCCTTAGTAAGAAGGAAAAGTTTAAAGAGACTCCCAAAAGAAAATATTGTCGAGACCTCCGTGACAATGCAAGGAATAACAGGAAGCTGTAGAAGTTTAACACAGGGCATTTACTTGGAAATTAATGAAAGTAAACCATTTTTATTTTATATCGTGGATGAGCTACCACGTAATGTTGATGTCATTTTAGGACATAAATGGCTNTAACACATGACTGGCGAGCGATGACGTAACGTGCTGACTGCGCGTTCTGGTATGAGCCAACTACATAAGCACGGCTAGGGAGTATCATCGCACTCAAGGACAAACATAGATAAGGGCTCTCAGCTGAGAGGTACAGCGAGGTACAGTGCTTGGACCTGCCAGAAGACCACACTTTTCTTGGGCCATTATCTCCGTAACCGTTCAACTTTGGACATAGGTGTTTTGGGTTATATCGGCATACTTTAACATAAGGAACACCCTCCCGAAGTTTGGCACATTCCTCCTGGGACACCCTGTATAAAGGAAGGCGAAGAAAGTATTAGAGAATTTTGTGAGGAATATGTTGACATTTTTAAATTACACGGTGATAAGCTAACAGCAACCACCGCTGCTATGCATCATATCCCCACTCCTCACTTCCCAAAAGGTGGAGCCATTACGTTAAAAACTATAGATTAGCAGAAACACACAAAGCGGAAGTAGATATAAAACTTAAGGAAATGTTAGAGGACGGTGTTGTAGTCCCGAGTAAGAGTGAATGGAATTTTCCTCTTATCGTAGTACACAAAAATCTAGACGCGTCTGGTAAAAAGAAATGGCGCATTTGTGCTGATTTTCGTAAATTGAATGATATTGTTATAGGGGATAGTTTTCCACTTCCTAACATACAAGAGATTCTCGATAATACAGGAAAATCAAAATATTTTTCTGCATTAGACTATGCATCAGGTTTTCATCAGATCTTAATCACACCTGAAGAAAGGTGCAAAACTGTTTTTAGCACACCCACCGGACTTTTCGAATATATTCGGATGCCATTCGGACTAAAAGCAGCAGCGACTACTTTCCAGTGAATGATGAATTCTATTCTGAGGGAATCCATAGGAGAAAGATGTTTAGTGTATATAGATGACGTCCTCGTCACGGGTTGGACGCTAGAGGAACATCATAGAAAACTGAGAGAACTTTTTTACCAATTCAGAAAGTACCACATTAAAATAGAACCTGATAAATGTGAGTTTTTAAAACCAGAATTAGCCTCTCTTGGACATGTTATCATGGCAGAAGGAGTAAAGCCAGACCCAAAGAAAATTGAGGCTGTGGTTCAATTCCCGGTTCCTGAAAAGGAAAAAGATGTAAAGGCTTTCTTAGTATTAGTAGGTTATTACAGATAATTTATTGAACGTTTCAATTCTTTGGCAAAACCTCTTACGGATATGTTGAAGAAGGGAAAAGACTGGAAATGGACCAATTTAGAACAAGAAAGTTTTGAGATCTTAAAAGAAAAGTTAATTGAGTTTCCTATTTTGCAATATCCTGATTTCAGCCAACCTTTTGTTTTAACCACTGATGCTAGTGGCTATGCATTAGGTGCAGTTTTAAGCCAAGGGACCCCAGGATAGGATCAACCGGTTGCCTATGCCAGTAGGACTTTGAATGGAGCAGAATTAATTTATAGTACTGTTGAAAAAGAATGTTTAGCTATAGTCTGGGCATGTAAACATTTTAGACCGTACCTGTTAGGAAAATCCTTTCAAATTTGGACTGATCATAAAGGATTAACGTGGATATTTAATGTAAAAGACCCTAGTTCGAGGCTCTTAAAATGGCGTTTACTACTTGAGGAATATGAGTTTGAAATCAAGTATTAACCAGGTAAACAAAACACCAATTCAGACAGTTTAAACAGATGTCCTTTCCGTACTCTTGAACAAACAGAATTAACAAAAGAAGGTAAACTGAGAATTCTGGAAGAAATGCATTCAGACTTTGTGGGAGGACATCAAGGGATTTCACGAACACTAGAAAGAATTAAACTGTATATTACATGGCCAAATGTGCAGCAAGATGTTATCCAGTTCATCCGAAATTGAGAAGTGTGCCAAAGGGTAAAACAAGGCAATGATTTGAGACTGAAATTAAGGATAACTGATACTCAACTGGAACCTTGGAAAAGGATCTACTTAGACATAGTAGGTCCTCTACCTGCATCTGAAGAAGGTCATAAATATATCCTAACTTGTCAGGATAATTTAACTAAATATTTAATTGCCGTGCCTTTAAGGGATCAAACTGCTGAAGAGTTTAGTGAAAAGACTCTCAAGAATGTTTTGTTAATTTATGGGCTACCTCAAATTATAGTGACTGATCAGGGTAGTAACTTCGTGTCAGATATTTTCAAGAGCCTTTGCCAACTTTTCCAGACTGAGAAATTACATACTAGCATCTATCATCCTGAGAGTAATGGTGCATTAGAAAGAACACATAGAACGTTGATAACCTATTTAAGAAGTTATGTTGAAAAACAACCTATGTTATGGCATCAATGGTTACCTTTTGCGTGTTTTTGTTTTAATACTACCCCACATTCAGTAACAAAATATTCTCCCTATGAGATATTGTTTGGAAGAAAGTGTAATCTTCCTGGTGAACTTAGTGAGAAGGGTACTTTGTATAATTATGACGATTTAATACATGTGATAAAACATAGGAATACGAGAAAGTCATCTCATAGCTCAACAGAATTTACAGAAATTTAAAGAGAAACAGCAGGAGACAGTTCTTGAAAAGAATGTAGTAGCATTCCAATTTAATGACCTAGTGCTTGTGCAAAATAAGCATAGGAGACATAAGTTAGATGCGGTATGGGAAGGGCCGTATGAGATTAAAGAAGTGCAGTTACCCAATTTAGTGATACAGGAAGTAGGAAAGAGCAAGAAAAGTACCATACATGTAAATTTAGTTAAAATCTTTTGTTCACAGGAAAGACAAGATGAAAACAATTCACCTGTGGATTGTCGGAATTAGCCTCTTCCTTTGTTGTGAGTGCTTAAAGTCTGAACTTGTGGAAGTTATAACATCTGAAAACTGATGTACCTTACCGAAGAAAACAAGGGGTTTTAGACTTTGTAGGTGAAATTTCTAAGATTCTTTTCGGAACCTTGACACAAGCAGATGCAAGAGAGTACAATTCACATATTAATCAGTTAGAATGCGAACAATAAGAGTTTTTACATATTTCTTCCGAACAGATGACAGTATTCAAATCTACTGTTAATTCAGTGAATTTGACAATGAGAGGTAAAATCAATTAAAAAGTTTTAAAGGATAGCTTAATCAAATTAGAAAAAAAGGTAAGTAATGCCACTCTTGAATTACAACAAGAAATAGAGCAAGTGACTACGGCTAATATGCAAATTAAGACTATAGAACGAGGGTTAATGGAATGTCAGCATGGATATGAAATTTTAGTAGAGGCATTAATTAATGCAGAACAAGGGACGTTTCAACCGCAATTCGTAACTTCCGAAAAGATCAAAAGAGTTGTAACAGCTCAAAAGTTGCCTGCTGTAGTTGACTATCCTTCATTTCTTTTCAGAGTTACAGCACATTATTGGTCCTCATATCTACTCACACAACCAATTTCTCGCGCATTTACTTGACATACAATTGCTCTCCTCAACACTATTCCATCTATATAAAAATACTCCCTTTTCCTACATTCAAAAAAGATAATTTCTTTTCTTTTATATATTCCTCGAAAGATTATATATTTATGGATTCTCTGAAAAGACAGTATGGTAAACTATCCACTAATGAATTAACTAGATGTTTTCACCCAAATCCTACACAGAAAGTTTGTAAAGAAGAAATACCAATACTGTCGTATATACTTGGAAATGATTGTGAATCCACTCTACTTCATCCCTCATCACAAAATATTCCTCCTACCTGTGAAATTAGAGTGTTAAGACTAACGAAGACCTATTGGATACCCTTATCCTTCAGTAATCAATGGCTCTTTGTAACCCCGAAACCTGAGAAACTTTCTGTTATTTCTGATATCACAAAGCAGGTAGAAATAAGACAAAAAGGTAAATTGACATTAAAACAACAATGTAAAGCTTATACCACTTATGTGACCTTGTATGCTATCAGTACAAATGTAAATGTTTCCCAAAATTTTGTACCTACCCTTCCCCTTCACTTAAATTGTTGTCTAACCTTCGAAAAAACGAAAGAGTTTGAAGAAATACCTTTGTCAGTACCTTTAATTAATATACTCGCATCTGCAGATGATCTCATACTGGCCAGTCACAAGGTAAATGAGGTGGAACAGAAGATTAAGGAACAGAGAATGAAAGATTATTCGCAATGGTATATTCATGTCACTTCCTGGAGTGCAATTGTGAGTTTTATTGTATTTATTGTATTCTCATGTTGTTGCTGTTGTAAAAGTTGTCGTATATGTTGGTTTAAGATTTGGGACAAATGGACCCCAAAAACTTGTTGGAAAGAAACTAGTGAACGCCTGTGTATTAACATAACAAATGTGCAAGGTGTAACCGCTCAGTGAGACTTCTAGCTTCACAAGTTGGGCTCTCTAACCGTTCTTACCTCACCTTACTCCCCCCCTTGTTGGTTGGTTAAGGTCCTCGCCCACTAGCACAGTGTCGTATGCGCGCAGTGCAGAGCGAAAGCTGCAGACGCATTGCTCTCCGTGTATTTAAATGGAAGTGCGCCCACTACAGTAGGGTCATGCCAGTATAGTACAGTATAGTATAGTGTAGTATCGTCTCGGTTGCTCGAAGAGGCAAACATTCTGCACGGCAGTGTCATGGCGGCACGCCGCATCCCCCTTCCACATACCAAAAAGCTTTGTCATTCCTGGGTTGAGTGTCAATGAGGCAAGACATGGTGTTCGAGGAAAGATTAATCTCCACTGTACAAGAGTACAATATCCTCTACGACTGCAGTCATGCCTACTATTATGACAGCATGAGAAGAGAAAACGCTTGGACGGAGATTGGCGAAACGCTGAATGAATAAGGTAGACTAATAATTTGTATGCAATACATGAATGAAAACAAATTGCATATATGTTTTAACCCACGGTCTACAGTAGGCTTCCCATGTACGTGAGCCCCGGTAGCGTAGTAGGTATAACGACTGCCTACGGGCTGGACGACCGAGGGGTCAGCGTTCGAGTCCCGGTAGGGTCAAGAAAATGTGGATCTATACATCCACTCCCCCATAAGCGTTTCATGGCGTCGTGCTTTCATTCGTTGAGCACAGGGACAACTGTACCTGTACCTTCCGTGTACAAACAGTATAGTTAGGTACTACTTTGCTACTGCTACTACTACTACTACTACTACTACTACTACTACTACTCTTGGGGTTATGGCCTCTCTAAAATTCGTGTTCTTCTTCTTTATGCGTGGCTCTATTGCTAATAATAGCTCACAAAATTTAGCATAGCTCATGCGAAAGTAGATAAAAAACTTCTTATCGTCTTCAGTTAGGTCGTGAAATATCGTGTGGAACTCTCCGAATTCGTTTCTTTTCTTGTTAATATCGTGCACCCATATTCGCTTTGGCTGATCCTCCTGTTATCATAGCTACACAAATCGTTTCTTCTTCCGAAGACGAGTCGGTCATTGCAATATTCTGTACAACATGGAGCGCAAGACTGCACGAAAGCGGACTTGGTT
>NW_019727100.1:105525-127874 GCF_002891405.2 Cryptotermes secundus
ATTTATTGAGATCAACACTCCCTTCACCTGATGACACAAGCGCACACACAATCAATACAAAGGATGCTTATATACAGGGTGTCCCAGGAGGAATGGACCAAACTTCGGGAGGGCGTTCCTTACGTTAAAGTATGCCGATATAACCCAAAACACCTATGTCCAAAGTTGAACCGTTACGGAGATAATGGCCAGAGAAGTGTCAAACTTTGACCGGCGTTGCACACTTGTTGATTACAAAATACATATTAAAACTGGCAGGTATATGTGGATTCTGTAATGTTAATAATGTACATAACATCAGACTAACTTGTGAGTGACATGAAGCCATAAAATTGAAGTACAAAATACTCGCTCGCCATGTCATAATTGTCCTTAGGGTTTCCAAGCACTATACATGACACATGAATGGCAAGCGCTGACGTAACGTGCTGACTGCGCGTTCTGGTATAAGCCAACTACATAAGCACGGCTAGGGTGAATCATCGCACTCAAGGACAAACATAGATAAGGCCTCTCAGCTGACAGGTACAGTGCGTGGACCGGCCAGAAGACCACACTTTTCTTGGGCCATTATCTCCGTAACCGTTCAACTTTGTGTTTTGGGTTATATCGGCATACTTTAACATAAGGAACACCCTCCCGAAGTTTGGTCCATTCCTCCTGGGACAACCTGTATAGGTCCTTATCTAGAACAGTCCTGGTATAACGGGTGTCATTATCACTATTTACACTTTCTTTAGCACTCTGAATTTATACCGAGCAGCAAAAAACAGATTCTGTTTCTAAATTATTTACGAGTAGCAGGCCACTCACATGGCGACTGTTTGGCAACTATTTTGCAACTAACTTGTGGCTCTTTGTCCGAAAACACTGAGGTCCCCTGGACGTCAGTTCCTCTGCTTAGTCACTACCCTTAATTCCACTGATTGGGTAATTTAGAGAACTGGGGTTCACACAATTTCTGAACTCCAATCACCTAGCTGCAATTTGGGTCTTTGAACCTTAACATCTTTTGTTCCAAATTACCTCAGAAATGCCCTCTGTAGGTGGGGGTAAAACTTCGTGAATCACCCTGTATATATATATATATACAGAGTGATTCACGAAGTTTATATACATATATATGACTTATTTAAAATTATAAGACTCCATTCTTCTGGGATCTGATTATGTTGTAGGCGGGCACCAGTGATTCACAGGAACCAGCTGCCTCCATCTTGAAGGTAGAAAACACTTCTGCTTTGAAGATGGAAACAGGTGGTTCCTCTGAAATACCAATACCAGACTACAAATTATCTCATTCTAGAAAATCATATTTGGATACTGTTGTGAGCAGCTCAAATCTAACAACTTAAGATAACTTCTAAGCTCTCAACATCTTGGTTACCTTCAATAGTCAAGTAATATTTATGGACATATGTCATGATGCCCCCTCGTTGGTGTCTCTGCCTTATTGTGGTGAGGGGGTTTGAGTATGCTAAGGACCCTGAGAGCTATACCAGCGGCAGCGTAGCTACTGGCAGGGCCTCCCTTGCCAGACAGGTCAAAGGTTGGGCATCAGACGAAGAGAGACACCAAAAACCAAAAACTGATGCCGGAAGCAGCGTCATCAGCAGCGACTTGAAGCACAGAGCAAATGATGCTCGTGATGGTTCAAGTTCGTATAGCAACAGGCGTGACCAGAGTGGTTTGAACGGCTGTTGTACTGCGATGTGGAAAGCTCCATGAATTCAAATCTTCCACACATACTGTGCCTTACTGAACATCACATGAAACAGCTGGAATTAGAACATCTTCACTTAGAAAATTATAATTTAGGTGCTAGATACTGTAGGAAAACACTGGAGAAAGGAGGAGTGAGTATTTTTGTACATGAAAACCTAAAATTTACTAAAATAAATTTAGAAGATTATTGCAAAGACCAGGATCTGGAAGCATGTGCTCTAAAGTTAGACTCTCCTTTTTCTAATATTTGTATACTGACTTTATATAGAGCCCCATCTGGAAACTTCAATCACTTTATAAATAGATTAGAAACCATCCTAAATGTACTGCATAGTTCAAAAGTTGAATTTATAATTTGTGGTGATATAAATATAAACTATCTCATCGACAGTAATAGGAAACTAAATTTAGACTCTTTGTTATCATCTTACAATCTCTCCAGTACTGTTAACTTTCCCACAAGAGTTCAAAATAATTCTAGTTCAGCGATAGATAATATATTCATTGATAACTCAAAATTAAGAGACTATACTGTAGGACCCTTTATAAATGGCTTATCCGATCATGATGCTCAACTCATAGAAATAAATAATATTGACCTTCAGCCCAGTAATCAACAATATCAAACAGTAAGGAAAATCAACAAGCATACGATGGCAGATTTTGTCACAAAATTAAGTAATGAATCATGGGACAATGTATTTGACAGCAATAATATTGATTCTAAATTTAATTGCTTTCTGAACACATACTTGAGGATCTTTTATTCAAGCTTTCCCTTAAAAATAGTCAAAAATGAAAATAAAAACAAATCCACCTGGATAACAATTGGAATAAAAACTTCATGTAAACACAAAAGACAACTATATTTGGCCAGTAGGGACAGTAATGATCCAAGACTAAAAAGTCACTACAAAATGTACTGTAAAATTTTGTCAAAAGTCATTAAAGAAGCCAAACAGAATAACTATAACAGCCAAATTCTAAAATCAAACAATAAAATTAAAACCACCTGGGATATTGTGAAAGTTGAATCAGGAAAGAAATCTGTTAATGAAGACGTACAAAGTTTGAATATTGAAGGGAAGTCCACTAACAATCCACAAGCTATCGCAAGTGCATTTAATGAATATTTCCTTTCATTAGCTGAGAAAACATATTCCAATAATAATAATAATAATAATAATAATAATAATAATAATCCAATATACTATCTGTCTCGTGCCTTTAACAATTCATTTCCAAATATCAATCTCAAATTCTCAACAAGGAAGGAAATTGAAAACATTATTAAATCCCTTAAGCCCAAAAATTCACATGGATATGATGAAATCTCTACCAAATTACTTAAAGCAAGCTCTGTTTACATCAGTTCACCCTTGAATCATCTATGTAATAAATCTTTATCATCAGGTACTTTTCCTCAACGCTTAAAATACGCTGTAATGAAACCACTTTTTAAAAAAGGAGAGAGAAAATGCATCTCTAATTACAGACCAATATCCATATTGACTTCATTCTCAAAAGTCTTTGAAAAAGTTATGTATAATAGACTACTTGAACACTTAAATTCTAACAACATATTAGTCAAAGAGCAATTTGGATTTAGGAAAGACCTAACAACAGAAAAAGCAACCTATGAACTAACTAACGATATTTTAAGTGCTCTCAATGACAGATTAATTGTGGGAGGGATTTTCTGTGATCTAGCAAAAGCTTTCGATTGTGTTAATCATGATATCTTACTATCGAAATTAAATTTCTATGGAATAACTGGCAAAGCTAATGAATGGATCAAATCATACCTCAAAAACAGGTATCAAAGAGTTGAAATAAATAATAAAAACTCCAGTCATAATGCATTTTCAAACTGGGGAATTATAAAGCACGGTGTTCCACAAGGATCAATTTTAGGTCCCTTACTTTTTCTTCTCTACATAAATGATCTATCTAAAACCATCAACAATAAATCTAAACCAATTCTATATGCAGATGACACTAGTATAATATTTAAGAACTCTAAATTTGAAAACTTTAAAAATGACATAAATATTGTATTTGAAGCCTTAAACAGATGGTTCGAAGCCAATTTACTCTCATTAAATTTTGATAAAACCCATTACATATCATTCACAACTAAAAACAACCACCAAATTGATCTGGACATCAGTTATGCCAACAAATTAATCTGTAAAGTACTTGATACAAAATTCCTTGGAATACATGTAGACAGTACACTGTCTTGGAAAATACATATTGAACAAATTATACCTAAATTAAATGCAGCTTGCTATGCGATGAGATCAATTAAGCCTTTTATGTCACAGGAAACATTGAAGATGGTTTACCATGCCTACTTTCATTCTATTATGAACTATGGATTAATATTTTGGGGGAACTCTTCACATAGTGTAATAATTTTTAAAATACAAAAGAATATAATTAGAATCATTACAGGATGTAGAAGTAGAGATTCATGTAGAGAATTATTTAAGAAATTAAAAATTCTACCTCTTCAATCGCAATACATATTATCGCTTCTCTTATTTGTTGTTTACAACAAAGATAAATTCAAATTAAATTCTGATGTCTATAACATGAATACTAGACAAAAATACAACTTCCACCTACCCTCATCAACTTTATCAGTATATCAAAAAGGAGTCTACTTTACTGGCATAAAAGTGTTCAACAATCTGCCACAAAGTATTAAAAACTTGGGCAATGATACTAAAAAGTTTAAATCAGAGTTAAAGAATTATCTACATGCTCATTCCTTCTACTCTTTAGATGAATACTTCAATGTAAATAGAGAATGATGTAAAATTAAGTTATATTAATTTTTAAGCTAAAATTGCCTGTACTTATGTATGTAACATTTTGACTTGTTCTGTATCCAAAGGTACTAACCTGCTTAGGATTTATAGAATGTAAATAAATTCAATTCAATTCAATTCAATTCAAATGGAAAAACTGCCATATTATCACTTTTCCTGGATAGTCTCTTTCCAAAAACAGAGGATCGCATTAAGTGGAGGAACTGTTTTGGAAGAGATTGTGGACCTGTCGTCTGACAGATTACTGATGAATCATGAATGTCATGATGTGGTGGGGTTTATTCATTATTGGATATATGCAGTGGCTGCATTATTGCAGAGTTGGGACTCCTGGAGAACCCACAACACAGTCTGGAATACCTGGAAGAAGTGGAGAGGCTTGGGGAGGAGATAGTGTGCGACAAGCAGGAACTTGTGCCACTGGACAGGCGGCATAATCAAAACCGAGAAGCTCTCCGAGCGTTGCAGCGCCATGATTGTGGTAAGACATGGCTCACTCTTGGCTCACTGCTCATCAAGACGCCTACTAACAAGGCAAAGGAACTTCTAGAGCATGGCAAGTGTCCACTATCACTGCTTTCCTGAAAAACAAACGATACTAAGGGATAGGGTCTACACAAAACAGAGTGCTGTGTCCAAGACAGGACTAATTCTGTTTCACATGATCCATCACATGGAATGGAACTCTGTTGTGTTTACCTGGAGACTGAGAAGAGCTATGAAATCCTCAGTTCCAAATGCAAGAGCTGTAACACTATGCTGTGAGGCATGTATGGACACTTCACTTACCCATATATTTTACGTAATGTTTCATATCTCTACAGGAACCTTGAAAGATGAAGGTAAATTATAACATAAATGGAAATACTGCTTTGTGCAAAGTGCTAAATACTGTAGTTGTTAATGATGGAAGTTATGATTAAATTTAAGATGTGAGGTTACTGGCCTAAGCAGTGACAATACACTCAGTGCTAGGCTGACTTCTCCTGTTTCACCTCAACAATAAGGGTGTGTCAGCCAGCCTCCCATTGACATCACTCTCAGGTGTGCTGGGACACACAAGCTTTTCCCCCACCTCATGAGAATGTGTGAAATACTACCCAAACAATTTCCTGCAACTACTTAGAGGTACCACAAAGAATCTGAGCTGGTATCTGGTTTGTGAGCTACCCTGAGCAGTTACATGACTAAACATATTTACCCAGTCATGACTTATACAACTTGCATTAAAGAGTTGCCCACTTCATGTGTGAGCAGAGTGCCTGCTAATTTGACTGAGGTTTTCATCAGTTCTCTCGGTCCTTAGAGGTGAATTCTGGAACAGCTCCATTCCTGAACACTGAACATCCTTCTGTAGACTACGAAATGTTTCAGTATCAGTCTTCTCTAACTTGTAACCCTGTGCAGTATGTGGGTTGAGGCACTGTGTCTGTCCACAGATCAGGTGCAGCTAGACATGCAGATCAACAAGTTGTGCAGTGAACTCAAGGTGAAGGTGAACAGACTGCGAGACAGCTCAATCCACTGACTCGTTCTGAGCTGAGTGCTGTAGGACAGGTCATAGGCCAACATTCGTGAAAATCAAATATCTGTCACGTAACCTAATGCTACAAAAATTGTCAGGCTGTTTTGTTACAAATGAATGACTTCTATGAAACAAGAGAGCTCTGTGCCCAAGAAAGTGTTGAAGTATCCAGGCAGAATTGGGCGCTCATGTGCCGCCATTTTACTACTGATCATTTGTTGTAAATATTGTAATTTCTGTGTCTGTCTTCTGATATCAATAAAATGGCCAAAATATCACAAGTTGTGCAGTGGTACAGAAACCCTGACTACATAATCGCAACAGGATAAGAAGCATAAAAAAATCAGAGAAAGGGATCTCATCTGAATGTCTCACAATTTCTTATGTTTACAACTACAGATGAGCTTCTGTCTCCTTGGAGTCAGGAACTAGCAACCGTTCTGACAATAACACTGCAAATGGTGGACTCCATAATGAAGTACACAGAATTACAACACTCTTTTAAGTTTATTAAGCTTACTTAAATAATCTGAATATTGGAATAATGAAATGAAAACTGGTGAAAGTCTCCCATTTCCAACTTCAGCAAGATCTGTGGAAGGCTTTCTGGGATGCACAGAAATGTCCACTTATGGTCCCACACAAACTTGGCTTTCTAACAAATCAGTGAGAACTGCATAACAACTTCTGGTGCAAGTCTTTTAAGAAAACGCGTGAAACGGTTTATGGAATGCAAGGGCAAGCCAGTTCATGGTTTTGTACACAATTTGCTTTGTTATGGATCAAAATGGCTGAAAACTGGAACCAACAATTTTCAGTGAGAGTCTATGTCGAAATGCAACACTCATGAAATGGTTAATGGGATGACTTCTCATCCATTGACACATACAAAACAGAAACTTCACTAGCTGAAGAAATTGCTGCATACAAGAGATGTAAAGACTATGTACATAGATTGGTTGATACTATGTGAACATTTTACCCTTTCCCAGAAGGCAGAGTGTGCCGACTACTCACTTCCCCCTGGAGCCTTACCTCCATGTCCTAACCACTGGCTTACAGGCTTACATCTTCATGTCCAGGGTAAAGGTAAAAATAAAAGTTGTCCCCTTTGCTTAAGTAATTAACCACTACACCATGAAGGCATATGGGGGAGTGGAAGTACAGATCCACATTTTCTTGACCTCAGCACTAGCTGGAGGTGAGTGGTCAGCTTCCTGTCCCTGCTGTTTTACCCCCGGGGAAACAGCCTGCAGTACCCATTGAATAGGAGGCTGGGTGGATCCCAGGGCCGGCCCAGACAATGTGAAGAAGAGAAAATTCTTGACCCTACCAGGACTCGAACTCTGACCACTTGGTCATCCAGCCCATAGCCAGTGGCTGTACTGACTGTTCTATCCCAGGGTGAGCAGCATAATGTGTTGAAAATCAATTTATAGTGCATGGGAGTGCCATCCTTTAACATATTGTGGCACATAGGCCTGTTGCCAGGCAATGACCGCAAAACAAATGAGACCACATCTGCTGCTAGGCAGCAGCCTGAGCGCAACGATGGAAGCAGTGCTGGAAGTGATCTTTCCTATATGATACACCCTGAGGCTATATCACAAACCCAACTGAGTTCAGTTCAGTTAGTGCATTGCAGTGCAGTGCAGTGCAGTGGAGTGGAGCAGGCTGGTTGGTTAGTGAGTTAGAGGACTGCTGCTGTTAGAAGCTGGTACTTAAGGCATGGGGATAGTATGGGAACCCAGAGTAAGGAGAATGTCTACTGTTGGAAGCTATTACCAGGCAATGACTGGTGAAGACACAACAGACTGAGAACACTTAATACATGCTATAGTGAACTGCAGTGTGTGTGAATTAGCGATAGCGCTATAGCTACTTGTAAGTGGTCTATAACTCCAATTACCAAACAAAACCCCATATAGTCACTCACACACATAACAATATACATAAATTCCATGCAACAGAAAACAAAACCAGAACATGGCAGGCCAGGGCTGAATCTGTTTCCTTTCCTTTCCTGGTCCACTGGCAAGGAAGGGGACAGGCAGGAAGAGCTTGAGGTTCACTGGAAGCGTGGGGATGCAGTATCACTTTGCATTGATGTTTGAAACATATTGTTAAATGTTTAAAGTGTAAATAGTAACAAATGAATAGACTTCCAGATGAATTTTCAGTGTGCATTATACTAGTTTAGTTTTGGTTATGAATTGAAGGTTTGCAGAAGGAGGCTAGAAGTTGTTTCCATGCCAAGCAACTGTTGTTGATGAAGAGATTAGGACCAAAATATCTGACTGTTTTGTGGGTAGCCATGTAGCTCTCAGGGTTGTGTGTTGTGTGTTGCAGCGCAGCGCTGTCCATCAGTAGTGGATGATCAGTTCTTCAAGTTGAGCGAGTTGGAGCGTTCCCTGGAGCATGAGGACCAGCGTGAGGCAGGCCAACACAGCGGCAGCAGCGATGAATCTGTTGACTTTGTAACCGTTCATTTGATTGGAGAACTGTTGTGCATAAATTAAACATGTATTAGATTAAGATTACTAAATTACAAACAAAGAGATCCGGCAGATAGCCAGCTCTTACACGTGGAAGGGACATATTTCAAGTTTTGCTATGTGAACAGGAAGTAACATCTGGTACTTTCCTGGAATTCTGGCAGTTTCAGCAACGTCGGAAAGGCTTTGAGAAAATGAGAGCTGACAGCTTGGGACAGCGATAACTTAGAAGTGGGACGGCCGGAGCCTCACACCCTGACTGTAATGCATCAAGGGGCTGTCATCCTTAGCGTCAGGTCAGCATCTGCCAGAATCACATAGCAGAGCAACATGATTGGGAATTCAAAATTTAGGGAACCTCCTAGTTTGGAAAATTAACCAATGGCAGAAGTGGAGGAGTGGATTTCTCTTGGAGTCTGGGGTTCGTGGACCTCAGAATTCAGAGAGAGGGCATTCCACCTCGGAGAGTCTTGACACTACTTTCGGCAAAGTCGGACACTAAATTTACCACTACGGCCCTTCCGTAAAATAGTATAAGTACAGTTCAATTCAATAGTATTAAGAAATTCAGTTGCATTCAGAAAGCTGGAAGGGATTAATGGACCATTAAGTGCAACGGTTGTAGAGTGTGTGTGTGTGAAATTGTAGTGAAGGGTTCCTCCTGCCCTGTCCGAGCCAGACCCTTATAAGACCCTGGGATAGGAACCCAGCTCTACTGATTAAAGTAAAGAACCCAAAGAAGTGAGCGGTGGTGGAGTGGCGCACAACGAAAAGGGCACAAAGGAAGTGAGCGGTTACAACTTATTTCAGCCATTGGATGATGATACTGATGAAGTAGGAGTCTGTTCCCTTTGATCTGTCACATGTAGGCCTATTGCCGTGTTTGTTTTATGTCTGATAGATTTGAATGAAGACATGTAAAATTGAAGAAATTTTAAAGTGGTTTCTCAGTCCATTTATTTATTGTTTATGTAATGATACTGGTAGTACATAATATTGTGGTCTTCTTGGGATGTGACACCATTTAGTCTGCTAGGTTGGTACCGACATTGTAGAGGAAGCTGTCACACTGTACCCTGGAAATGAAAGCAACATGGTTGTGAATAATAAATTGAAGAAGGCATGGACAGACGCAGTTATGGCCTGATTTGGGATACTGCCCCTGTAGTATCTGTTGCGGGCCAGTAGGAGCTCGCTGATGTTTCACAGGAACATTCTGCCCCCAGCCTGACCAGAAACCAACAGAGTGGCTGAGGGTGGAGACATTATATTCCTGCAAAATGTCACTGGACTTCTACTGGACTCCATGGCAATGCATCTCAGAAGACTGTACTCCTTATAGTCATCACTGTGGGAATCTCAGATCCAACATAGATACAACTATTTTATATATTTGTCGTTTATGTAAAAACATCAGTATCCTGTGCTGTACTTTGGTTTGCTGAAATCTGAGTTTCTGCACCATGTTTGCAGGAGGCTGAGGGACCACACTATGGAGAGTTCTTTGATTGCCTCGTGAAGGTGGAGAGGTCCAGAACCTGCGGGATGAGAGTGACTCAGACTGGATGGAAGTGGGAGAGAACGATGAAGATGCAGCAGATGGAAAGTTTGATGCACAGGAGGAGATCTATACCAAGAAATTTCTGTGAGAAAGTTGACTGACATTCATAAACTCAGTCTGGAGTGCTGACAATGTTCTCTAACATCCCCCCCCCATATCTGTGCATGCTGGCTCGTGCCATTGTCTTCTGCTGGTCCTCATATTCCTGCACTTGCCATCATTTCCATTTTATGCTAGTCAGTGAATGAAAAGTATCCAGCATCCCTTATCTTCTGACGTTCTTCTGTTTTTGATTGTTTGTCATCTGTTTCCTCCCTCACTGTGTTCCAGCATGTGGCTGAACCTTTCTGTACAGTTTAAGTATCTTTAGGATATAATGCTGGTCCAATGTGTCGTGCTTACACGCTCATCAGTCATGAGACTAACTGTTCAGTTGGTTCGAGGCTAGTTGGACTGTGTGTCATTTAATGGTACTACACTAAATGTGAGCTTAAGTATATTGTCCAACGGAAGGGACTTGGGAACAAGCGTGCCAGTGTATACACGTATTTCTGAATACTCTGTCCACGCTTTCCCATAATCAGTGCAACCAACAACTGTGGAACAGGCTTATTCATGACAAGATTGGCAGCAAATTTCCTGCACAGTGTTCCAGTGAATGCTAGTCTGTGAGAGTCTGTGCATGTGTACAAGACCTCATGATTAGTATTATATTTCAGCATCCTGTTACACTCACACAATATATATGGATAAATACCGTCTTAAGTGCAACAAATTTTATTGTAGTTTTTACTTCTTTTCCTCCTCCACACTACATGTTTCGGCCCTAAATGGCCATCATCAGGTGTGTATCACTCACGTAGCTGTTACACTGCTTTTTAAAATTTAAAATTACCAGTCTTTCTAATTGTATAAAATCTTTGTTAATCTACACGCGTCGATTTGATTTTTAAATTAGCACTTTTTAAAACTTAATTCAAGTTAAAATGTCTATAAGATCTCTGTTCTTTCGAAAAAGAAAGAACAGAGATCTTATAGACATTTTAACTTGAATTAAGTTTTAAAAAGTGCTAATTTAAAAATCAAATCGACGCGTGTAGATTAACAAAGATTTTATACAATTAGAAAGACTGGTAATTTTAAATTTTAAAAAGCAGTGTAACAGCTACGTGAGTGATACACACCTGATGATGGCCATTTAGGGCCGAAACATGTAGTGTGGAGGAGGAAAAGAAGTAAAAACTACAATAAAATTTGTTGCACTTAAGACGGTATTTATCCATATATACTCATGATTAGTAATAAACTGAAAGAATTTCAGGAGAAGGAATTGTACAGCAGTTAGGAAAGGTGGCATTAGTGAACGTTGTATAAGAGACTGGAGGAAGCTGTAGAAAGCACTAGCAGCCGGAGGGCTTTATCTGTAAATATATTTTTATTTTAATATCACATAGCTTTATGTTTCATTTGAGGAAGTAGTATTGAATAGTGTGGCACTGTAACATAGTTGAAACATTAATTTGCTTCATGTTCATGTTTCAAGATGTCACATCCTGTAAAGTACATGGCAGTAGTGGAAATAAATGAAGGGTACCGGTTCCATTGCGCCATGTGTTGTGTGCAATTTTCAGAACATATATAGTGTATGCTTCATAAATACACATTCACTTTTCTGGTTATTTCTTGAAATATGACATGTGCTGCTTGTTTAAGGGTGCTGGATACTTGAGAAAATACTGTGTTACCCCAGAATCCACACAAAGTGTCTGTATAATATCAGTCAAGTCTGCTGTACTGGTTGAGAATCTCGTAAGATAATATGAGATTTGAGGTTCTCATGGTGGTAGGTATTAGTATATGGTCTCGTGCTGTGTGCATCTGGTAGAGCCTACTGCAGCCATCTTCAGAGCAGACTATGAGTATGAAGGGAATCCAGTCATATGTTTCAGGTTTGATGAGGCAGGAATGTTTGACGAGGAGAATGAGGCAGTGGAAGCCAAGTCAAGTATGGAGATGAGGCAGGAGCGTTTGTGGGCAAGGCTGGACGATCTAGAGGAACAGGCATTGGCAGGGAAACCTTGGCAACTGAAAGGCAAGGTCTCTGCTTCTGCTCGGCCGCAGAACTCGCTGCTAGAAGAAGTGGTGGAGTTTGACCTGACCACTAGACCAGGCAAGAATGTGGTGGAGGTTGACCTGACCACGAGACCAGGCGAGAATGTGGTGGGGTTTGACCAGACCATGAGGCCAGGGGAGAGTGTGGTGGAGTTTGACCTAACCACAGGACCAGGGGGAATGTGGTGGGGTTTGACCTGACCACAAGACCAGGCAAGAATGTGGTGGGGTTTGACTTGACGAGACCAGGGATGATTGTGGTGGGGTTTGACCTGACAAGACCATGCAAGAATGTGGTGGAGTTTGACCTGACGAGACCAGGTGAGATTGTGGTGGGGTTTGACCTGACCATGAGGCCAGGTGAGAATGTGGTGGGGTTTGACTTGACAATGAGACGAGGTGAGAATTTGGTGGGGTTTTACGTGACCAGAGGAAGAGGCATGAAATGCATTACCATCTGATTAGTTAGTTACATAATGTCACATTCAGAATATTTATTTTATTTGTGTGTTGCGAATTAGAAATGGTTGTAAGCTTTTAATTTGTGTCCATACTTTTAGATAATATAAATTTACGTTAGCACAAGTTATGCATAAACAGAGATCAAGAGGTTGTGTAACTCTGTAATATATGCTCATTTCACACCTGCAGATGGAAGCATTTGAAGGAAGGCAGGATTCTTATGTTTATCTTCTCCTTGTTCATAACAGCAGTATGGTACCCTTTTTGATGTTGAATTCAGTAGGTTCAAGTTAAAGTAAGTTGTGGTCACTGTACATTTTTTCTGCAGCCCCTGTGATCACAGAGCACACCACATTGCAGCTGGAGCACATTATCCAACAGCGAATGAAAGATCGTGCATGGGATGATGTTGAAAAGAAAGTGAAACCTGTGGAAACCCCTAACGAGTACAAGAAGAAGCTTGTTCTGGATCATGAAAACAGCAAACTCAGTCCTGCCTGGATTTATGAGCAGGTCACTGTTGCACACTGCACATCAGAGCTAGCAGTCAGCTTCTGGACATGCAGAGGCTGTTGTTCAGCTTTGCTGACATGACAGCCTTTGAAAACAATTCTGAGAGGTTCTGGCATTGGTACATTATACAGTTGCTGAGTCACTAGATATTTCCTCCAGTATGAAACACTGTAAGATTTTTTTTTATTCTGTGTCTTCAATATTTTAGACTTCTGTTGCACAAGTATTCCTTTCATACGCTGCTGAAAATAAACACTTCAAATTTTCTGTGTTTTTGGTTTCTTGTGGCAGTGAATATTATGTTCACAGTCTTCTTGGATTTGATGAAGCCCCCGAAGTCTGATCTTTCAAAGCTCTAAAATTTACCATGTATATGGCTGTTTTGTAATAGTCTGATGCGTTTGTATATGGTATTAACTTGTTGTCACTGGGCATGCTCAGAAGCTCCTGTTCATGATGTTACCAGGACTACATTAAGCAGCATGTGTTCTCAATGCTGGATGCACTATCTAATTTCTATTTCACACCTAAAGCAGTAAGTGCAGTGCCGAGTAAAACTTTATTTTAGCCTTAGCTTAACCTTCCAAGGTCTTCTCCTACCTGTCCAGCCCATAGCCTGAGTGAAAGTAGTATTAATTTCTGTGTACAGTACAAAGTTCTCTAAGTAATGATGAGAGGTTATACTTAGTTTTTGTGTTGCAGCCGGCCCCAGAAGTGAAGATTGTCAGCAACATACCAGCCATTAGCCTGGAAGAGGTTGCACCTGTGGCAACCAGTGATGCAGCCCTCCTAGTACCAGAAGAGATGCAAGGTAACCATGCAGTCATTGTCATTTTCTCTTAATGTTTCAGTTTTTGTGTAGGTTGTCTAAGACAAGTGTTGCTCAACTCGTGGGACTTTATGCTTGTTGGAGGGACTATGAGGTCTCAGAAATGAGAAATTCAATTGGTGATTAATGTGTGATACTAAAGTCCATGTAAATATAAAAATATACTTCATGGAAAAAGAGACTTTATGAGGATTTGACACTCTCATGGTGACTAAACATAGCTCAGATCTTTCCACACAATCGGCCATGTCAGCGTTTGGTTAAAATCAAGGTTTCAGAGTTATCCTCCACCTCTATCATCAGGGCTGATATGAATGACCAAGTGTTACTGATGTACTGATGTGCATATGTGCATGCACATGCACACTGTGACAGGACTTCTACCCTCATGCCCCACAATATGCCAGCAGGATGAGGCATGGATTTGACAGGCTTTTTATATGTATCAGTGACCACATTGACTCAGATGTTGGAGATGCATGAGATCTCTGAAATGTTGGTTTGTCACTCTTGAGCGCCTGAGAATATATTAGTATGAGAAAAGCTGTGTTTCTGCTACGTACAGTGGGGTTGTAGGATTTAGGGTGCAGAAGTGTGAAGGTCACTAGTCTAATATTTTCCAGAGTATGCATCTTCTGTCCTGAAGATTGAGGCAGCAGGTGCCCATCTACCAAACTGCATGGTATCACATGCAGAAGATACGATCAGTGGCTTGCAAACCTCAAATCTTACAAATGAACAAACAAAGAAGTAATCTTTTATAGTTGTTACATTGTTATTAAAAAGCCTGTGACATCTGCAGGAGCACCATATTTATTTGATGTTCTCTTATGACAGGTCGCCTGAAAGGTGATTTGATTGGCAAGGCTGAGCGTACGTCTTCTGATAAGAAGAGAGAACGTCAACACAAGGTCAGACAGAGGGCACGAGCAGTTGAGCAGTTGCGGCCAGGCCTGGGGAACAAGTACAGTAAGGCTCGTGCATTGCGAGACCTGGAGAAGGTCACAGAGAACAGCAACATCACACAGGTACAGTTGTCTGACATGACTGTTCCAATTCCTTGTAGAGTTTAGGAATTGTATTTATCACTGCTGATGACTAAGCCATTTGTTGGGCTGCACCGTAGCTCATGCAGGCTCAGGGTCTGGTCAGTTTGTGTGGATTTCTTACTAGACAAAGTTACACAGAGGCAGGGTTTCCTGTGCCAGTTTTTATTCCACCAGATGCTCCATTTTCTCATCTACCATCTTGGTTTGGCACAGCAGGAAGTTTAATACTTGAGTACCAGAAGACTTCATCTCACCCCACCCTAAGTAAGGGAATAAGAAGTGTTTCATTCCCTACTGCCAGCATGCAGTAGGCCATCATTATAATAGAGATTCAGAATTGTCATGGGTTTGACCATGTCCTCCTATATGGTTATATATGTTTTATGTTGTGCAGGTTGCTGTGAAATGGTTAGGTTACAATGAAATGCTGCTTCGCAACATCTGCTGTAGTTTGTAGGTACAGAGGGCGAAGTCTCTAGGCCACTATGAGCAGGCTGTATGTTTCTGGTTTCTCTAACCTTGGGAGTGTTTTCTTCAAACAGCAAAGTTTAATAAGCAGAACATTTACCTGCTCGATCTCAATCTGAAATCTGCCTTAGCCACTGCATAAATGCTGTTGTACTCTTCGCCAAGTATAATTAGAATGATTAAGTTGAGGATGAGATGGGCAGGACATGTTACATGAATGGGGAGAAGAGGAATATTGGTGGGAAGGCCAGAAGGAAAGAGACCACTAAGAAGACCAAGTTGTAGGTGGGTGGACAATATTAAAATGGATAACATGGGGTGATATTGACTGGATTGATTTGGCTCAGGATAGGGACCATGGAGGGCTCATGTGAAACTGGTAATGAACTTTCGGGTTCAATAAAATGCTGGGAAATTCTTGAATTGGCTACACAATTGGCAGCTTCTCAAGGAGGACTCAGCTCCATGAATGAGTGAACATAAATGCTGTTTCCATAATAACAGAAATCCCAAAAATAGGTATTGTCAGTTTCACATAAAAGCATGGGTATTGAAGGTTTTCCGCAGCACTGCCTGATAGCGAAATCTAGTGTACTTCCAAGCGCTGTTAATGTCTAGATGAGTTGTGGGACAGTGTAGCACTCGTCAAGGTGTTTTGTGGACAAGTTAGGAAGTGAAGGTGAGTACGAGAAGCTTTCTTGCTTTCTCTCTGAGATCCAGTATTGTGAATTACAGTGCATACACACACAGTTTAGGGCAGGAATTTCGGATGATTACTAAATGTGTAAAGTTCATGTTCTTGTATTGCCATGGTGCAGGTTGCTCAGAAGACTCATGCGAAGGCCATGCGGTCATCATCAGCATTCTTCAGCCGTCTGCAGGATGAAGTGAGGAGCCATATCAAAATGAAGACTGCAGGTAGCAGCCAGAGTCAACAGAAGGATGTTAGGTCTGCCATGAGAACGAAGTTGTGATGTGCATTTGCATCACACTGGCTCCTTTTGTAGCATCTCAGGACATACAGCAGGTCGATCATGCAGGCCGAGTATGTTGTTACTTCTGTATATAAATTAAATTGGTTGAGTGAACCATCTGTGGGCATCTGTCTTTACATCCCCACCCTTCCAGTGAACCTCAAGCTCTTCCTGCCTCTGTCCCCTTCCTTGCCAGTGGACCAGGAAAGGGAAGGAAACAGATTCAGCCCTGGCCTGCAATGTTCTGGTTTTGTTTTCTGTTGCATGGAATTCATGTATATTCTTATATGTATGGGTGACTACATGGGGTTTTGATTGGTAATTGGACTTATTGACCACTTACAATTAGCTATAGTGCTAACATTAATTCACACACTCTGCAGTTCACTATAGCATGTATTATGTGTTCTGTCTGCTGTGTCTTCACCAGTCATTACCTGGTAACAGCTTCCAACAGTGGACATTCCCCTTACTCTGGGTTCCCATACTATCCCCATGCCTTAGGTACCAGCTTCTAACAGCAGCAGTCCCCTAACTCACTAACCAACCAGCCTGCTCCACTCCACTGCACTGCACTGCACTGCACTAACTGAACTGAACTCAGTTGGGTTTGTGATATAGCCTCAGGGTGTATCACATAGGAAATATCACTTCCAGCAGTGCTTCCATTGTTGTGCTCAGGCTGCTGCCTAGCAGCAGCTGTGGTCTCATTTGTTTTGCGGTCATTGCCTAGCAACAGGCCTATGTGCCTTAATGACTGTCACACTATACAAGTTTATGTGGAATACTCAAACTGAAAAGCATTTGGAGGTGGTCGTGGCCTAATATAATGCACTCTCACAGCATTTGTCTTTCTAACGTCAGGCCGGTGAGCAGGTCTCCGCACAGGCATGAAATGAGAGGAGTTTCCAGAAAACTGTATAATGGTCATGTGAAGGACGATGAGGTGGGTAGGACATGTAGCACGAATGGGTGAGACAAGGAATGCGTATAGGATACTGGTGGAAAAGCCAGAAGGAAAGAGACCACTGGGCGTAGGTGGGTGGACAATATTAAAATGGATCTTAGAGAGACAGGGTGGCAAGTTGTGGATTGGATTGATCTGGCTCAGGATAGGGGCAAGTGGACGGCTCTCTTGAACGCGTACTTAACGACTGTCAAACTATGCAGGTTTATGTGGTAAATTCAAACTGAAAAAGCATTTGGAAGTTGTCGTTGCCTAATGCGCTGTCACAGCATTTGCCTTTCTTACCTCAGGCCAGTGAACCGGTCTCCTCACAGGCAGGAAGTAAAATGACATGCAGAAAACTGTATAATGGTCATGTCAAGGACGATGAGGTGGGCTGGGCATGTAGCACGAATGGGGGAGACGACGAATGCGTGTAGGATACTGGTGGAAAAGCCCGAAGGAAAGAGACCACTGGGCGTAGGTGGGTGGACAATATTAAAATGGATCTTAGAGAGATGGGGTGGGATGTTATGGATTGGATTGATCTGGCTCTGGGTAGGGACCAGTGGAGGACTCTACTGAACACGGTACTGAACCTTCGGATTCCATAAAATGATGGGAAATTCTTGAGCAGCTGCAGAATCGGCCGCTCCTCCAGAATTGCTCAGCTCCATGAGTAAGCCAGTAAAAAAGTAGGAGCAAGCCCCCGAAGAAAATCACGTGACTTCCTTACTGTTACTGCCTGGTAACTTTAGCCGTGCGGAAAGGCAAACGCTGTTGTGGGGCACGCGAAGCTATACCCTTGCTGTGGGGCCGTTCAGAGCTACTCCCCGAGCGGAAAACATTGCCTCGGAGACCAGGAGTAGATATCGCGGAATCGATACAGTGCGGCGGAGCGAAAGCACTAGCTTATCGCACTTCCGGCCAGCATCACACCATCACAATTGCAATATGTACAATGCATGACATAATAAGAAACACAGTAACTGTACAGTAGGCACTACAGTGTACACTATTATAAAACAAACACTACAGAACAATACCTTACAGTCCTCGACAATGCACGTCGAATCCACAATGTACTGGCTCGGTGCACTCGGTCTGAATCGACAGACGATGAATCACTACAAGCATTGTCTGTGTCATCCTCACCATCAGTATCACCCTGCAGATTGATGATTTCTTCTTCTATCACATCCGGCACAATGCCATCTTTCTCCCAGTAGTTTTTCTTGCGATTCCACGTGGTGACAGAAACCAGCCCAGTCGTCTGCCGTGACCTCTTCTATGGCTTCATTTGTCACTTCCAGTAATTTTGCAAGTGACAAATCCGCTGTTACGTTATGCTCTCTGACTATCCATTTTATTTTCGCCCATGCGAGCTCGATCGGATTGAGATCACACATATACGGCGGCAAACGGATCACAGAATGCCCATGTCCGGACAGAATGGAATCGATCTTGAACACGTTCTCTTTCGGTTTTAGGGAAAGTATTTGATTGTAGAGGTCATTCTCCCGCATACCCTCATTACAGTCGACAACCTTGTGACGTAGCCACGATATCATATCCTTTAGTGAGTAAGGCGTTGGTGGCTTCTCTATTTGGACAGAGTGGTATGGGGCATTGTCTAGAAAAATGACGGACTGTGGAGGAATATGGGGAACTAATTTTTCCGTCAGCNGTTATGCTCTCTGACTATCCATTTTATTTTCGCCCATGCGAGCTCGATCGGATTGAGATCACACATATACAGCGGCAAACGGATCACAGAATGCCCATGTCCGGACAGAATGGAATCGATCTTGAACACGTTCTCTTTCGGTTTTAGGGAAAGTATTTGATTGTAGAGGTCATTCTCCCGCATACCCTCATTACAGTCGACAACCTTGTGACGTAGCCACGATATCATATCCTTTAGTGAGTAAGGCGTTGGTGGCTTCTCTATTTGGACAGAGTGGTATGGGGCATTGTCTAGAAAAATGACGGACTGTGGAGGAATATGGGGAACTAATTTTTCCGTCAGCCATTTCTGAAAGTTATGACCGTTCATCTGACCGTGGTAACCTGTTGCACCGCCAGCCTTGTAGACAAGTTTGGCCTCTGGAATGAAACCGCTCGAGGTCCCTGCATGTAGTAATATGAGTCTGTTGGCGGAGTTAACATTATCCTGCACTCCCATGACGTCATTACTCTGCCAGCACTTTCGAAACGTCAGGTTTCTGTCTACCCACGTCTCATCGATGTACACGATTGATCGTCCTTCCTCACGATACTGCTTTATTTTAACCAAGTATTTACTTCGCCAATTCACAATGTCCTGTCTTTCAATCAAAATTTTGCGCTTTGACTGACATCGCCGCCATCAAAACCCCATGCTTTTAATAATTCTGCGCAAAGACGTTTCTCCCCAAGGAAAATTTATTTTGCTTGTAATTATTGGCAAAAGCTTGGGGATGTTTTACCACCCTCCTCTTGTCGTCGTCTGCTCCGTGAGACTTCAATCCTCTCGAGTTGGTCGCCACTTATACCTGTCCTCCACGTTCGCCCCTTTGTGGTCTGCACTTTCATCCGCCGCTTCCTGTTGCTGTCTGATTCAGAGTAGGGTGTGGGATTGCTCTGAATTTGAATTTTTTATGGGCGCCAGTGGACTTGGGTGAAATCCACGAATTTGGAACGGGGAAAACAAAGGTGGGGATATGGATTGGGGGGCGTTTGGGGTTCCGACTGCTCAGACGGTAGGACGAGATTCTGTCTCAGGATGACTAATGGGCCTTACTCACACTAGGAGTGAGAAAACACACAAAAGAAACTCGCACTTCACCAACACTATTGCTCTTTATTGTGGATGTTCACTAGAGTTACACACTACGAGGCCGTAGCACTTTGAATTTGTACACCGGACTCGGCCAACACCAATTTAACGTCAGGGAGGTTACTACTGACTCCCGTTATTCCCTTTGGCTACTCACTCCCGTTACTCACTGTTGATGTCTCACCGTTCTTATTCCCTTGTAATGACTTGTAATGACTGCTCTTATTGCCTTGTAATGACTGACTCCCGCTATTTCCTTCTGATGACTGACTGCTCTGGAGAGGCAGAAGTCCCGACGGTTCCGGGAACGCCTGGATTCCTCTCCTCTGAAATTTTGCTGATTGGCTGAACCTAAAATTAGGGTGTTCCTCTCATTTGCATTCAGCCAATCCCTAACCAGATCCATGTTAATTTGGGCCTAAGTACAACACGGTCCCTATGACAGCTCTAAAATAAATGGAGGTACGCTAACGATCGCTCGGTACGCCCCTTCGAAAATTATTGCGACTCGTATCTGTCAAGTCTCAAATTTTCAAAGACTCGAACCGTCGAAGTTAAGCATTGAAATCCCCAGAAAACACAGCGGGATACTTCCTGCTCCGTTCTGGGTTTTCAAGTGACCTGCAGCTTGCTTGTCCCTCAGAAAGACCAGATGTTGTCCTTGGCGTCTGCTGGTGCTGGGGTCAATTCTGTATCATCTATTGTTAACAGTAATACTGTTCGTTTACATGTAGTACATTGTAATTAAAAATGTAAATCAACAACATTGCTGTGGTTCCTGCATGGTGCGGTTACAGATGGTGGGCACTCGTATCTCCTGTATATAGAAATTGTGAATTTCATTTATAATAACGCATATATCGAAGTCGTCTACACACGCAACACTGCAAGAAATGCGTCTTCCCTTCTTCCCTGGTGACTGCAGCCGTCTGTTTGCGTCGTTTTCCTTTCGTTTCTTGTCCTCTCTTCTGATGTTTTTTACTGTGGCGTAAGATACCCCAGCATATAGAGCAGCACGTTCCGTAGCTTTCGGGAGCGGCAATAACAAATGTTTACTCAGCTTTTCCTCGTCGTATATCTGTACAATATTAGCTATTACTTCCCTGGCCTCACTATGAATTGTTCCGTGCCATTGTCGGTGTGCCATGATAGTGACACGAACACCACGTACGTAATACAATCGCTATGACTGGTATCAACTAAAAAGCAACACAATGTACTATACACCTGATCGTGCTCCAAGGCCTCCAAGACGTGTATGACCGCTCTACCGCGGCTAAAGATACGGGGCAGGAACAGTAGACCGATGGGCTTGTCGCTCGACTGCTGAGCAGGGGGTGGCAACTGGAATAGGGGAAAGGGAAACACGGTAACTACTGCCTCTAAGAGCGGCGGACGAAACTCACGCTGGGCTCGACCAATCAGAGAGCCTAAACAAACAAACTTGAATACCCACAGTTACGTGCGGTTATGGTGGTGCGTTATATGCAATTTGGTAAGTATGAATTTTGATTTGATGTGGTTACGAAACGAAAGTAGACATTTGCGAACGAAATTACAGCTCCATGTCAAACATATTGTCGCGTATCGGGCGTATATCGCGACAAATAACTTCACGAGGTATTTGATGTAGCGAATTTTATTTCACACTCGCTCTTACAGTCACCCAAATTGCAGATTTACGCTTACTGCTATCTGCAGTATCACAATTAGTACACTCCAAATGCCAGAATACAACTGACTAGTTGCTGGCTAACTCGGCGGTAGCTCCAGAACTCACTGACTGACTCAGTACAACTGACTTTGAATAGCCTTCGCTGCTCCCTATGTAGCCTCGATCGGACAATACGGCCACGTAATAGGCACCCTTGTTGCTAGCCACGCTGTCCGGAGTTGTTGACGGCTGCCTAGTAACCGCGATATCCCTTGGTGACGTCACCGCGTTGACTTGCGTTGCCTAGCGACCAGGATGCTAGGACTCGGCTAACATCGGCTCGCTTCGGCTTCGCTCGGCGCATCACGGCTGGCGGAGGGT
>NW_019727100.1:131347-134080 GCF_002891405.2 Cryptotermes secundus
AATTTGGAAACATGAGCATGTTTCAGATCATGATTTATATCATGATTTAAATTTTTTATGTGACTTGAGAAATGTGCATCAAATAAGGTCATTAATGCAAACATATAACTTGTTTTATATTGTGGACTTCCCAACTAGGATTGTAAAAGAATCCTGCACGGCCATTGATAATATTTTTTTGCACTATAGTAAATACATATCATGTGCACTCTGTAAAAAATGATCTATCAGCTCATGATGCACAATATCCAGTGATAAATAATGTCTATGGAACTCAGCGGAATACGAATACACCTGTTAAAAAGAGGTTAATAACTAAGACTGGAGTCATGATGTTTATGGACACACTACAAAATGAAACATGGGATATGACCCTTAGTAGTGTGGAGGTAGATGCAAGTTTTAATGCATTCTTAAACACATTTATAGTCATTTTTGAATCATGCTTCCCCATGCAATTTGTGATGGATATGGGGCATAAAAATCAGTGGATAACTGGTGGAATAAAAGTGTTGTGTAGATGTAAAAGATACCTCTACATAATAAGTAGAGTAACTCATCATA
The DNA here is from genome assembly GCF_002891405.2 of Cryptotermes secundus. Lineage (NCBI taxonomy): Eukaryota > Metazoa > Arthropoda > Insecta > Blattodea > Kalotermitidae > Cryptotermes > Cryptotermes secundus. Next base: position 131,912 of record NW_019727100.1, read on the forward strand.
TTAAAATAAGAGAATATTACTCCTGTTACTGTTCCATATTAAGAAGAGTCATTAGAAAAGCTAAAGAGATGTACTACAATGAAATGTTAATGAAATCCACAAATAAATCTGAAATGTCTTGGAAAATTATAAATAATGAAATTGGTTGTGTAGCTAAAAGAAAAGCTGCTCCGGCAGACTTCAAAAATGGTGAAATCAAAATTGAAATTAATAAAGCAGCTGGGTTTTTTAATACCTATTTTATAGATTCAGTGGAGAAATTAATTAGTCAGTATCCAAAAACTGAGGATGAGTGGTCAGCAACAATAAGTAGTCTTACCGATAAATTTCCTGAAATAGTTAATATTCCAATTACATCATCAGAAATTTCTGGCGTAATTTCATTACTAAAGAATAAGGGTTCCTGCGGATATGATGGTATATCAAACAAATTCATAAGACTGTGTAGTAAACAAATAACCAAACCACTTATGCATATTTTTAATCTATCCCTAACCACTGGAATTTATCCAGATCGGTTAAAATATGCCAATATTATACCATGCTTTAAGAAAGGTAGTATTACAGAAATATCTAACTACCNTATACATGTGGTATCACTCTCTTTACAGGTAAACCTTATTGATGAATTTACATTAGTAACATAATTGGTTTCATCTCATTATAGGTGTTAAAGATATGTAATTACAATTCACATATTACACAATACCTTTTTTGTTGTTGTTGTTATCTGTTTCATGGTTGTACAGGTTACTCCCCTGCGTCGTATAACTAAATTTTGCTTTCATGTGGTACTGTTTGAAGCACCCGAGAATGCACAGTCCCATATCACATTTCTCTCACTTCGTCTGAACACGTTTCCTCTTTCCATGTGCAGAACCATTCCGGTTCTATTTTCATTCCACTTCAAGCACTGTATATATATCAGACTTTCAAGGTTCGTTCCTGTGGATATGATGGTATATCAAACAAATTCATAAGACTGTGTAGTAAACAAATAACCAAACCACTTATGCATATTTTTAATCTATCCCTAACCACTGGAATTTATCCAGATCGGTTAAAATATGCCAATATTATACCATGCTTTAAGAAAGGTAGTATTACAGAAATATCTAACTACCGGCCCATTTCCTTGTTGACAGGGTTTTCCAAAATATTCGAGATACCAATATGTAACTGAGTAATACAGCATTTAACAAACAATAATGTTATTGTAGATAATCAGTTTGGTTTCAGAAAGGGTGTGTCGACTCAAAAAGCTATTTTTACGGTTACTGATTATATTTATAAAGCATGGAACAATAAGGAGATGGTTGTGGGGATTTTTTGTGACCTCACTAAGGCATTTGACTGTGTCAATCATGACCTGCTTGTCCAAAGATTTAAACACTATGGAATAAAAGGATCTCTACTTAAGAGTGCATGAAACATACCTGTATAACAGGAAGCAAAGACTCATACTACAGACTCAAGACTCAATTTCATATGTTTCTAAGTGGAAAACTAGAAACGTGGAGTTCCACAGGGATCTATACTGGGACCTTTGTTGTTCATTGTATATATTAATGATCTGCCTAGAATTCTAAATGGGTTGACACATACGGTTCTATATGCAGACGACACCACTTTTATTGTCTCTTCACAGGATATTAGTAGCCTTAATAACAAAATTAATTTAGTAAATGAGACATTTATATAGATGGTTCCAAGCTAACCAATTAATACTACATTAAAAAAAAACCATGTAATGAAATTTATGACCCCTAAAGCCACAGACTATCCATTACATATAATATATAATGATCAAACACTTAAATTTTCTGTAAATGTTAAGTTTTTAGGTGTGTGCCCGGACAATCATTTGGGCTGGGGAAAATATTCTGATGATGTGATAAATAAGTTGAGTGTTGCAACCTTTGTGCTTAGAAAACTACAGCCTATAGTAAGTAGGCAAGTGTTGAAAATGGCTTATTGTGCTTACTGTCAAGCTCAACTTAAATATTGTGTTATTTTCTGGGGCTCTTCTTCATCATCAATGAAAAGAGTTTTTGTGGCTCAGAAAAGAGCAATTAGAGCAATGTTAATGATGAGGCCTAGAAGTTCTTGTAGAGAGGTTTTCAGATAATTAGGGATACTTACAGTTCCCTGTTTGTTTATATATGCCAT
>NW_019727100.1:134527-142798 GCF_002891405.2 Cryptotermes secundus
ATAGAAAATGGCTGCCGATAATGCCGAGGGCTCGGTCGGTAAATGTATGCTATTATACCACCAGCATTTTTTTACTCCTCCCTCCCAAAAAATCACTGGTTCACACGTATACCTAGAATTAATAATCGCTGTAAATGAAATGTCCATATTTTACAGGCACTGGTGGGAAACTTTCTCCAGATAAATAATGTTGCAACCTGATATCTTGTACAGCAGAGGTTCTTACTCTGTTGTGTGTTTTCTGTTTTCGAACTGAGTTTGATATCATTTAACTCATTCCACTCCAGATGGTTTTGAGCGAAGTTTGACAACAGAAAACACAAAACGGAGTAAGAACCTCTGCAGTACAAGATATCAGGTTGCAACATTATTTATCTGGAGAAAGTTTCCCACCAGTGCCTGTAAAATATGGACATTTCATTTACAGCGATTATTAATTCTAGGTATACGTGTGAACCAGTGATTTTTTGGGAGGGAGGAGTAAAAAAATGCTGGTGGTATAATAGCATACATTTACCGACCGAGCCCTCGGCATTATCGGCAGCCATTTTCTATCAAGAGAGTGTCCGCCGGCCACCGCAGCAGCAGAGATGCTACATGACGTCACGGCGGTTATGTTGCCCGCCAATAGCATTGAGTTCCCACCCCCTCCTGGTGACTAACCGCTTGACTTGTGGCGCGGCCCTTCCTGTAGGTAAGTTGAATGTAACCCGATTAAGTATTTTTCAGGCCCATCATGGCTTCCGCTCCCTTCTTCAGCGGGGCAAAGTGGAAGCTGTAACGGCTGAAGTCGGCGTAGGTCAAATTGGGTGATACACGACACAAAGGCAAGAAAAATAAATAAAATACGACGGATGAATGGACGAATTTATGTATGTAATAAGCTAATAAAAATATTTTCACGTGTATTAGAGACTAATAACGCGGGGTTAAGAATTAATGAATTGGTTTATTTACTCCTTATATGCACCACAAATAAATACACGTAATCACAGCGCTATCGCAGTTACACACACACACAAAGTCCTTTCCTGGTTCAACAAGTAAGACACAGGATCTATAACATTCTCATTGAATCACACACCACATATTATACATGGATGAAGTCCTCTAATCACGCCAGGTATTCACACGACGAACTTTCCGTAGACATCTCCCACAGAGAACTCAGAACTGTGTCACTTAAAACTGTTGTATTTCTAACTGCTGTTATATAGCCTCATCATCGACCATGAAAAGAGAACACAGTCCTATTGTTCATACGGAAAACAACATAGAAAACATGTCACGTGATTGCTACATCGCCAGTCCATTGGCACGCTGAGTTTTGCCTAGTACGAGCTATAAATATTCGTCCTATGGTTAAGTGCGCTTATGTGAGATGTTTATCGCCCCATTTCTTAGTTATGCATTTTACATTAAGCAGAAGACTGCGAGCGGAATTTGGAATTGGGGGAAAACAAATGCATAAAGTACGTTTGTGCTGAGACCACTAGGAACGTAGGTGCTAAAGCGTAGGACTCCAAGACAGAACTGTGAGGGTAATAAGAGACTGGATATTAGAGGAACAAAATTTCAGGATGTGTCTTAAAGTGAAGGGAATGTCTATTGTGCCTAAGTGTTTTGAAATTACAGTGAATTACAATGTAAAAAACTGCACTTAATTTGGTTACTGGCACATATAATTTAGAACAAGACAATTATGATTTGAAGAAACCTAGTAATGAAATTGCTTCTGCTATAAATTTATAATTGGACACACAACACTTACAGCCTGATTCTTCAAAGCAGGAAATGTCCAGTCAACTCGTGTCAGAATTACTTTTGGGACTCGAGTTGCTAAGGAATGCAACGTCCTTCGCAGTCTCGAAAGGCGTACTTCTCCACTTCCCATTCTTCTCTTGTTAATCTTCTTCTTCTTCTTCTTCTTTGTTCTGTGGCGAACACACACAAAGTTTAACCGCTGACACACCAGAGCGTGCAGTGAAATACACCACTTCGATATGAGAAAATGAAGCAGTAAAATTTGATACGATATTCCAATACATGAATCGGAAAGTTTACAACCATGCTCTTGACAATTCCAGTTCTTTTAAATCAAGTACAGATTATGCGACTGCAATGCGTATTTATATATGAATACATTTTTCAACAGGTTCTATTGCGTTGCACTGAAGCGCAGTTAGGAAAAATTAACTGCTTTACATAGGCAAATTTTTCAGTCTTTTCGCCAAATATATCAAATAGAGCCGTTGAGTACTTAAATGTTGAAATGAAGTAAGTAAGCTGTTGTTCGAAGACAAACTTCAAGTTAAGTTGATCCGGAATAGCTCTGTCTTTATACAGAGGAGCTGCAGGCCGGACACCGGGGGTTCTATCCCCCACAGGAGAATGGTACTTTCTGTCCACAGCGTCAAAACCGGGACTGAGACTAACCGAGACTTTCATCTATATAGCAGAGGAGGATATTTCCACGGGGGTAAATATGCCAGGTCTTGGAGCTGATCATTCGTTTCCATTTAGTGCCGATTTCAAAACGGTGGAGATATACCTCCATTCCCACATGTACATTCATGGTTTACTGCTTGATTAATTAAACACAGAGACAGCTTTACATTTTTCTACTAGATAATTATATATACGAGCAACAATTCGAAATATTAGCAGAATTAAAAATCTACGTTACATGCAACTTTCTTCGGTCTTCCACACATCCAAATGCAATCATTAGAGTGCAGAACACATGCTGAAAATATAGCAAACATTTCTGTACTTTTGTTAAATATTGCTACATATAAATTCTGTCATCGTGAGAACAAAATTCTTCCTTTCATTCATTCATTATTTTGGAATATTACATATATGTAGTTTAATTTGTTCACTATAAGCGCAAACTCATGATTTAATCTTGTTTTGTTCCCAACATTATGTACATTATACGGTCAGCATCTTATGATCTACACAGATATCGTTAACATGTATATTACTTATCTTTAGCCCATATACAGAAGGGACATATATGTAAAGGAATACACCCGAGATGCAATCACTCAGACGTCCCTAACTGCTAATGCCAAATTTCATTTTTTAGGTTGCTTGGTTTCTGTTAGAATTTTAACACACAAAGTCAGACACATTTCTTTAATTCATTAGATGATCTTAAATGCCCAAATTCTCAAAACAAGCAACTCCCATTTCTGGTTGTAGTTTCCAGGGATGACGTATCTACTGAGACACTCATATATACTAACTCTATTATCTCAGGATTTCAGTGAATTTATAATTCAGTAATACCGCAAATTTGTTTTTAAATTCAGTATTTCTTCAACTCGAAATCTAAAACTAGAATGTTAGTAAAATTTTAAAAAATGATTTATAAAACCAGGTAACTGCAAGAGAAAATTAATTTTGAAATTTTTGGGATTGCATATTTCTTGTTATTCCTCTCAAAATTAGGCAAATTTTAGGCACAAAAACATATTTAAAAAAGCAAAGAAAATACATATAATTTTGAAGGCAAGTTGCAAGTCCTGTTACGTCCTCAGTACTTCTGGGTGCTATTCTATACAATTACTTGTTCTGGATCTGGTGATTTCCGGTAATCATCCACTCAACTGGAGCAGTGTGTGCCATTACTTGGTTGCTAAGATAACTGCGTATCAAAAGAGAAACAGACGTTACATCTGGATAACATATTGTGACATGCTGAGCTATGGATGACGCCCCTCCCCCCCGCCAGCCGTGATGCGCCGAGCGAAGCTGAAGTGAGCCGAAGTTAGCCGAGTCCTAGCATCCTGGTCGCTATGCAACGCGAGTCAACAGCGATGACGTCACCAAGGGTACCGCGGATTGCTAGGGCAGCGCGGGTAAACAGGATTGCGAGAGACGACGGTGGTAACAGCGGTTACTACCTCTAGCGTTACTATCAACACAGCGCCAGGCAACAAGGGTGCTCATTACGTGGCCGTTTTCTGTATTGTCCGATCGAGGCTACATGAGGGGCAGCGAAGGCTATTCACAGTCAGTCCTGGAGCCACCTCCGAGTGAGTCCTCGAGCTACCTCCGAGTTAGTTCCGAGTTAGCCAGCAACTAGCCAGTTGTATTGTGGCATTTGGAGTGTACTATTTGTGATACTGCAGATAGCAGTAATCGTAAATCTGTAATTTGGGTGATTGTAAGTGCGAATGTGAAATAAAATTCGCTATGTCAAATACGGCGTGAAGTTATTTGTCGCGCGATATACGCCCAACACGCGACAATATTATTTCCAGAAATTGAGAAGACTATTCTCTTGCGTGGTGTGACGAATATTCTGTTTGATGTTTGCCTTCGTTCTCAAGTGTCCTACTCTCTCCATCTTCAGGGTGGAATAAGCACTTCCTCCCCAATTTTGAGATAGTTCGTTAATCCGTATATTCGATAAATATTTTCAAGGCTATACGTCGTCACATTCAAGAAGACGGTAATATTCATATTCAACGCAGTCGGAACCAAATATTACAGGTACTTTTGAGATGTTGTATATTTCGTTGGTACTGTAACGCGAGGGATATTCAGAAAGTAACCTCCGTTTAAATTAAGAAAATAATAAAGGAGCGGGGGAGAGCTGGCGCATGCGAAGTAGCGTCACAAAACTGGTCACTTTCTGTTTGTTTTTGTCTCTACATATTGAGTTTTTATATGTCCTGCAAATTATAATTCGGCCAGATACGAAAATCGCGCTCTTACCTGCTTCCTTCGTGATAATAAAATTGTGCTGAGAAAATATTCTTGATTAATACGCGGTTTACGGCCAAATGAGTGAAGGAACTGTAGATCAATATTGTTGTATGTTCAAAAGTGAGGGAATATATGTTCACAAACAAAACACAGAGAATAGCTTCAGCTTTGAATTATTTAGAGACATATACCACAAAGTTAGAGATGAAATTCTCAATCACTCCGTATGAATAACTGGCGTGTAAAATTGGGTTCCATTTGTGAATGGTGTAACCAAAGGGGAGTCAAAGCAGCGGATGCACACACATTCACCAAACATGCCGAAAAAGTTTAAACTAACCATGTTTGCAAGAAAATTGATGACAACTCTTTTCTTGGAGAGGAAATGCGTTTTGATGATGCAAGCATAATAACTGTAGAAATGTATTTTGAAGCACCAGATCCCCATGTAAGACCGTTCAAAATAAAAGGCGAGGAATGTTGGCATCCGGTGTAGTGCTCCTCCCTGAAAATGCACGTCAACATACGAGTACAGTAGCTCGCACTCAAGCAAAGGAGGAGCCTGTGTACTGTGAGTTGTCTGACCACCCGCCTCACATCCCTGATCTCGCTCCGAGCAACTTTCACCTGTTTACTGGTCTGAAGAACTGGTTACGATCACAGCGCTTCCATAAAAATGACGAGCTGATATGTTGTATATGGAGGCTAACTCGTTAACATTTAATAAGAAATATTGTCAGTAAAGGCAAAATGTGAAAATTTAGTTAAAATTGTGACAGAGGCTGTACACAAGGAAATACGGTAACTTGACCTCTACCCGGATGAATTTGTACATTGTTTCCAAATTTACTTAGGTTTTCAGCCCGAGGGCAAATAGTTCACTACAGTACTTGACCAACTCGGAATAATATTGTACCACCCTCTGTGTAAAATCAAAGAATATGGCCAAGGTACCGTAATACCAGCTCCATATAAATATCCTCCAATTGTACTGACTGTCGTCATGAGGGGAAGTTCAGCGGAAGATTCCTAGGGGAACCGCCCCTAATAAAACATATATAAACCCCATTGTAGCGCCTCAAATTTGAGATTGGAAATCTAAGCCATTAGCTAAATGTTCGAGACTTGCGAAAAGTGTTTTACAGCCATTACAGTAGTATGACAACACCTGGACAGGCAACTAGGTTAAGAATGTTGATGATCAGCATTTATGCGTAATCGCACTAGCAAGGAGCTTGCCTCACTCGGCCACTGAAGTATAATAATGTTATTAATTACGCAGCGATGAGACGCCATGGGCCCACCCACAACCACCAATAATAACCAATCAGAACATAACTTTAGGAATTTAGAACACAAGGGAGGAGTTAACTATCCTCTGTTGTCAACAGCTGAATTAGCAAATTAAAACTATAAATTACTGAATTTCGAGAGACTGGGGATTCTGATCTAACACAGAATAATGAGTTGTCAGCCGAAGGCTCTCTTCAACATGGGCCTTACGAGCGGAGGCAGTGGGCCTGCATCTTCTACTACAAGTAAGTTTCTTTATTCATATCAGCCATGTTGTTAAATATTAGTGTTGATAAAAGTGTTGTTGTGTGATCTTAAGTGCAGTCTCCAGCGTACCCCAGCGAGAGCCAGGGTAGAATGTGGTAGAAATGGAGTAGAGAGTGACAAGCGATGAAGGGAAGCAACACTCTCACGGTACCTCCCCCCCGACAGAGAAATTAGAAAGAGCTTAGCGAGAAGTGTCATGTAAACAGGCCGAAGGTGGCCCTTTTAATGTAAATATTAATGTAAATAGACAGTGTACATAGGATAGGATGTATGCAGGGAGTTTTGATTCACCCCTTCCTAACCATCCCGTCCATGTCCGATCCCGAGCGACCAGATCCAAGACAGCCGAGGCCCGCGAAGATGTTAGCTAACTGGGCAGCGACAGACTAAAGTAATTATATTTCTCACCCCCTCCCCCTGAGGTGTAACAAAGTGGTGGCAGCGGTGGTATACCTCCACGCCCCCTGCCACCAGGACGTTACACCCATGAAATTAGCTGACGACCGTCTTCAGACCAGTCACTAAAGGACTGGAACTCTGTGCTGTTTAAGACTCGGCCGGCGCCATTGGTCTAAGGCGCTTATCTGATTTCTCTATTGTACATATGTCATTTGTATAATAAACCACTTGTTTTAAGCTAGTCTCCAGCAAGCCGTCTTTAAACCACCGCAGACACGGAAATACGGCTCCCGCTCGGCCTAATCAAACCTTCTCCCACAAGCTGGGATACGACATTAACTGGTGTCGGGTGTGTGTGGGTTGTACGCTGAGGTCTTTACGACAGGTTTACATCGAAGTCGGCAAACTTCGCAGCATCAACATCCAAGACCTGGAACCAGTGTTGGAAGACTGCAAGGAGAAGCGACGGAACAAACGAGATCAGGTCGGTCTTTAAGCGAGACAGCCCTCCAAGGAGGCAACAGCCAACGAGAATTTGTAAAGTAGAACAGATTCTATTTGTTGGCGAAAGCGACCGAGAAGGATCGCGTAAAGCTATTGATACGCAATTGAAGGTAGCAGGTAGTCGACGACAGAAATAAATTTGTCAGACAACAGGTCACCGAAGGGTGGCAGAAGAGTATTTTAATTTGCAAGGGATAGCAAATTAATTAGACCTGAAAAGTTTTCAGTGAAGGAGTAAAACACCAGGAAGGCAACTGCAGCAATCAGTCGAGGTAGGTTGCAGAAACTCACCTATATCGGCCAGCGGCCAGGCAACCCCGCAGACGAGACGAGCTCAGCAGCAGCACTCAAGAAGGAAGAGGAAAGACCAAAAGTGGTGAGTCCTTGCTCAATATATTTTCCATAACCATCCATACCCGGAGATGCAAGAGGCAGACGGAGGAAAGTCAGACATGATGACCACGGAATATATTAGTGTGACTGAAGCTCTCAAGTTAGTTTCACACTTTAATTACAATAGGAAAGAAATTTTAACATTTGTGTCCAGTATAGACACGGCGTTTAATTGTGTACGTCCAGGGGACAATAATAGATTGTACCAGTTCATGAAGAAAACAGTCTTCTGGGATTTGGCACCGTGTATATGTGGTGTTAACCGACGTTTCGGAGGAACGTATCGCCTCCATCTTCAGGGTAGAAGAAAAATATAAGAAATCTGCAAGCGGAGAGACCGTGAGAACCGGTAAAAGCAGACTGTGTGGAGTATATACACAGCTATGTGAGAGCAGCGAGGGAGAAGGGGGAAGGGCAAGTATACAAGTGAAAGCAGTAGTGTGGGAGGGGTAGGGGAAGGGAGCTGGGACAAGCGTGGTTTTTGTGTAGGGGAGAGAAAGGCAAGGTTAAAGGCTGGGCACTAATCCGTAAGCTGAGGGGGTTGGGGGTGGTTTTTATGTTGGTTGGTCATGGCCTGTGTGGCCTTCTGGATCTGGCATCATATCCCGGTGGGGGTTTTTTATGAGAACAGATGAGAGGTTTCCAAGACTTGCTGAGACAACCCCCCCCCTCTCTGTTCATATTTCCTGGCTGCAG
>NW_019727100.1:143042-160670 GCF_002891405.2 Cryptotermes secundus
TCCGCATGTAGGCTGTCTTGATCACACAGTGCTCCAGCCCTGTGCACCAATGTAGAAAGTGCAGCTTGCTTGTTGGAAGGGTGGTGGTGGGACGCAGCGTTAAGGTACAGGTTAGTATGAGTGGATTTGCGGTACAATCGATGGCCCAGGGAACCGTCGGGTCTCCTGTAAATATCTATATCCAGGAAGGGGAGGTGGCCTTCTGTTTCAGTTTCCATTGTGAACTGGATGCACTGGTTGATACTATTTATGTGGTTCAGGAAGTCCTGGAGCTTGTCGGGACCGTGTGACCAGATGACGAAGGTGTCGTCCACGTAGCGAAACCAGCAGCGGGGCTTGTGTGGGGCCAAGTCAAGTGCCCTCTCCTCGAAGTCCTCCATATAGAGGTTAGAGATGACCGGAGAGAGTGGCGAGCCCATCGCCACGCCATCGGTTTGTTCATAGAACTGGCCGTTGAAGGTGAACTCTGAGGTGGTCAGGACATGGCGGAAGAGTCTCAAGATGTTTTCTTCAAAATGTCGTCCTAGCAGATCCATCGTATCTTTTATAGGCACCCTCGTGAAGAGTGACACTACATTGAAACTGACCATTATGTCGTCGGGATCAACATGGAGAGAGTCCAATGTGTGGACAAATTCCATGGAGTTCCTCACGTGACGTGGACCGTTGCCAGTGTATGTCCTCAGTAGGCCAGTTCATACTTACCAAGATTAGCGGTGAACCTCGAACAGCTATTTCACATAGGAATTTGGAAAATTGGGATGAGTTTAAAGAATTCCTCAAGAATACATATATTGAAAAGGGAACGTTAGACTTTCACGCTAACCAACTATTCAAGGCTAGGCAGAACAAATCTGAAAACGTATCCGAATGAATTGAACGGATCCAAACTTTAGGACCCAGATTTCGAGAGTCAGTCCTCCAAAATTGCACGGAAGAGGAACGGGCAGGCATCCTAACGCTAGCAGACAAATTGCGGAAGATTTGCTTTATTCAAGGCTTGTGTTCAGACAGGATACAGACGATTGTGTGGAGCCAAAATAATGAAAGTTTAGATGTTATCGCGGAGACAGCCCTTGAGGAAGAAAGTGCGATAGTGTTCAAGCAAGAACGTTATGACGGAGAGATAGGGGCCCAGATAAGATGTGGCAACTGTAGAAAAGTAGGACATAGCACCCAAACATGTTTCCTGAAGAAAACCCCGAAAGTAGGGCCTATTCACAATACTCAGACTAGAGTGAACCAGGTCGGTGTAGAAAGAACGAATAGGCGTTTAGAAGTAATATGTTACAATTGTAATAGAAGAGGCCATTACGCTAAGAATTGTCGCATGACAAGACAGAAATTTAGTAACAGAAATAACAGGTCAGGAGCATTCGGGAAACGGGAACAGACTGTCGGCATACAGTCAACCAACAGTCATCAACGTACATTAGACTGCGTTAACACTACCAAAGGTGATTTTGTTGAGTTGAAGCTGGATATTAGCAAGGAAAAAGGGTTCTTATTCTTGCTAGACACCGGGGCAGAAGTATCAGCAGTGAAGAGCCAGAAGTTGAAAGGAAGCACCAGGTACGACCTCCAGCGAAAAATAAAACTCAAATCAGCAGACGGAGCGGTAGTAGAAACACATGGGCTGATAGAAGCCAAAGTGAAAGAAGGAAGTTTGAGGATCCCAATAAGGTTGCAGTTGGTAAATAAACAACTAGATATAGAAGGAGATGGAATACTAGGGAAGGATTTCCTCTTAAAAGCAAGAGCACAAATATGCTATGAACAAAAAAAAAGGCTAATTTTAAGTGGCAGAATAGCAGATTAGAAAAGCCACTAATAAGCTGCAAGGAAACGGGAAATAGAGATAAGAAAGTAAGAACAATCACCCTTAAGAAAAGGTCGGAAATGACAGTACGGGTGCCAGTAGAATGTGAAAACGGCCAGAAGGAAGGCCTGATTGAGAGACAAGAATTAGACACGGGGATTTACGCAGCCAGTTCCCTGATTACAGTTAAGAATGTGTATGCACTAACTAGTATATTAAATACGAATGATAGAGAGGTTGAAATACCAGAACCACAGTTGAGGTTAGCAAAGATAGAAACCATGACCCGAGATAATGAAGGCATAACTCAGGAAAATACGAATAGAGGAAGGGAAGTGCTGGATAAACTTAGGTTAGAACACCTAAATAACGAGGAGAAGGAAGTATCAGAGAATACTTGCTTAGAATTTCAGGATATCTTCCATTTGCCCGGGGAGAAATTAACCGCCACGAATGCAACAAGGCATTCAATAACCGTAGTGCCAGGAATGGCTCCCATAAACACTAGACCATATAGACTTCCTGAAGCACAAAAGGCGGAGATTGGAAAACAAGTAGAGGAACTATTAGGTGAAGGAATCATAGAAGAGAGTAGCTCACCTTGGAATAGCCCACTGTTAGTAGTACCAAAAAAGGTAGACGCCAGCGTAGAGAGGAAATGGCGGAGAGTTGTTGATATCCGAAGACTGAACGAAAAGACAATCGGAAACGCCTACCCTCTCCCTGACTTAACGGAAATTTTGGACCAGCTGGGCCAGTACAAATACTTTTTATGTATTGTGTGATGATGGGTTACCATCAGATAGAGTTGAGCCCGGGAGACAGGGGCAAAACGGCTTTCAGCGCAAAACAGGGGAATTGGGCCTATAAAAGAATGCAGTTCGGACTAAAGACAGCACCCGCTACTCTCTAGTCGATGAATTTCGTGTTGAGTGACCGAACTGGGTCACGATGCTTGTATTTCTTGACGACATAGTAATCTACGCTAGGTCAATTGTAGAACATGACACAAAGTTACGAGAGGTATTTCTCCGGCTCCGGAAATACAATATAAAGCTCCAACCGGATAAATGTGAGTTTTTAAGAAAAGAGATTAATTACTTAGGACACGTAATTACTGAAGAGGGGTGTAAACCTGATCCAAGCAAGGTAGAAGTAATTGAAAACTTCCCCAGACCCGAAACTGAAAGACAATTGAAAAGTTTTTGGGAATGATAGGTTATTATCGGAGGTTCATTCCTAGATTTAGCAAGATAGCAGCACCCTTACATGCTTTGTTTAAGAAGGACGCAAAATTTGAGTGGACGGCAGCACAAGAGAATGCGTTTGTGAGTTTAAAATCAAAATTAACCAACGCAGCTTATTTTGCAATATCCGGATTTTTCCAAGGAGTTTATGCTCACTACAGATGCAAGCAATCAAGGCCTAGGTGCAATACTATCACAAGAAGAGTGTAACCGTCCTTCGGTTCTGCTAGCCCCTGTAGAGCAATTCGACTCCTCTCAGGGCGTGTTGACAGGCCACGACTTGGGTGATTAGTGGGGCTTTAGGCGAAGGGAAGTCACCTCAACACCAATTAACTGTTTGGAGTCTTTATTCAACCAGCACTATTTGTACAGAAACAGCACCGTAGTGACGCTTCACAGAGTTGTGGATGTAGGCTTCCTTACCGTTCTGAGACGCACACTTAATAGTCATCACAGGGCGTGTTTATGGGGATCAGAACACGTGTACCCCCGGTGAATGTAACTTTCAAAGTCCTTCTTGCCAAGCACCCTTGAATGGTAAATATTTACCCTGGTTATCCCAAAATTCGGGCAAAGGACCTTCGACTTCAGATGATGATTGGCTGGACCGGGCAGACTGGGAGGTTGTTTATCATTCTCTTCCAATTAGGAAAGCGAATATCCACTAGTGTACAGTTTAGGGGTGAACTTTACCACCTGCTGCGTGGCTGTCAAACTGAGATTTTGGTGTAGCAAGAAACGACGCTGCTAAATTTACGACTTCCCCTGTCAAGTTTAGAATTTCTAAAGAACTCGGCCTTGTTTTACGCATTAAATTCACTGATTTACGAATGGGCAGCTGGCTTCAAGCTTTACTCAAGTTACTTGCTGCTTGTCTCAGGGGTAAAATTTCAAATTGTGAGGTGAAAGTGATGAATTTCATAAACCCTAACCATACACAAACATCAATTGGCCTTCCCATAAACTGGACAGTTACAACCTCCCAAGCGAAGTAATGACTATTCTGGCGCAGCCTGAATATGGCATCATTTTGTCTTACTGCCGTTTCTCCTCCATTTCCACACACAAATGCTTAAGCCTAGAAAAAGACACACTAAATGTAAATAGACAATACCTTAATTGACCCCAAGGTCCACCGCTGGCAGCAATAGCAAGAGGCTTACCATGTACAACACATCTGAAAATTTAGGTGGCTCTCACCCCATTTCCTTGCAAACAGTGCTGGTTGAATAAAGACTTCAAACAGTTAATTGGTGTTGATGTGACTTCCCTTCGCTTAAGCCCCACTAATCACCCAAGTCGTGGCCAGTCAACACGCCCCGAGAGGAGTCGAATTGCTCTACCGGGGCTAGCAGAACCGAAGGACGGTTACAGGTAGAGTGGCTCCCAACGTGAGGCCCGATATCGCGACAAGGGTGACTAGAGGCAGTGAGGAGCCAGCGGAAACAAATCAGTGGTTAAGTGCCAGCGCAGAAGGGTGTAGAAAGGGCAGCGGACCTACCTGCGAACGCCACAGCAGCGCAGAGGACAGCCACTGAAGCTGTCAGGGACCACACCGAAGGGGCCAAGTGGAAGTAAGGACGGAGTCGCAACCTAGCTTCCAGAGCGCGGAGGGTCGCCCAACACGACAACATCGAACACGCAGCACCAAGGTTAGTCAAGTGACACACTTGGCCAGCCGAACGCTTCGGAACCGGGTTATAGAAGTGGAGCGGGCTGATAGTGAGAACATGTCGGGGGTATTTTCTGCAGACCTGTCGTGGACCGGGGGTACACGTGTTCTGATCCCCGTAAACACGCCCTGTGGTGACTATTAAGTATGCGTCTCAGAACGGTAAGGAAGCCTACATCCACAACTCTGTGAAGCGTCACTACGGTGCTGTTTCCGTACAAATAGTGCTGGTTGAGTAAAGACTTCAAACAGTTAATTGGTGTTGAGGTGACTTCCCTTCGCCTAAAGCCCCACTAATCACCCAAGTCGTGGTCAGTCAACACGCCCGGCTAGCTCAGTCGGTAGAGCAATTCGACTCCTCTCAGGGCGTGTTGATAAGTGCTCTTTGGACACGGTAGGACCCTTGCCGGAAATCGAAAATGGAACAAGTATATACTCACGTTTAAAGACGATCTTATCACACTAGTAACCGCGATCCCAATCCCGCGACAGGATGTAGAGACAATTGCTAGGGAATTCGTGGTAAATGTCATATTGAAGATGGGTACGCCAAAACAAATACTAACCGATCAGGGAGCAAATTCCTGAGTGACGTCTTCAAAAATGTGTCCAATTACTAAGAATTAAGAAACTCCAAACTACAGAGTTTAGACCGGAATGGAACGGAAGCCTAGAACGCAGTCACCGGGTTCTAGCAGATTTCTTGCAACACTACATAAATGAAGACCAAAAAATTGGGATGAATGGGTACCATATGCTATGTACGTGTACAATACGACTGTACACACTGGCACGGGGTATACGCCATTCGAGTTGGTGTACGGTTTTAGGTCGACCTTACCCTCGACTTTGAATGAACCACCCAGCCCGCAAAACAATTATGACGATTATGTGTTAGAATTAAGGAGCAGGCTACAGACCGCATACGAGGTGGCGAAAGAGAAATTATTATATGCAAAACATAAAAGAAAACAGTACTGTGATCAAAAGGCGGAAAACTGCAATTAAACGTAGGAGACAAAGCACTCTTATTTGATGAGACAGTAAGACGAGGAAGATCTCGAAAACTGAGCAGCCAGTGGATTGGTCCCTGTGAAGTACTAGGAATAGACAAGGTAAACGTTACGATAAAGAAAGGGTGTAAAGTATATAAAGTACACATAAATAGAGTAAAACCATTTTATTAAAAAGAAACATAATAATAGGGAGAGGAAGTAAAATGCAGTATAAATTGGTTTCAGAAAATGATGAGAGAAGTGATCATACTCATGAGGATGGGAACGATCAAACGATTACACCCCACCTTAGAGGAACAGAGGTATCTAGTGGAAAACTATGATCAATCGGCAGGAACATATTATGAGAATAAGGGACAGCTAAATTTGTATAGCACTGAATGGCAAGTAGTAGTATATACCAGTGTTCCGCGACCGGTGTGCCGCGGCACACTGGTGTGCCGTCACAGGGTGAAAGGTGTGACGCGAACTTTTACCTTTTGTAAGAAATTAATTGTCGAATTTTATTCGTTTCATTTTATCCCAGTTACCGTGTTTCATATGCTTGCATTTTATTCTCAGCCACTGCACTGATTAAATAAGATGATGCTTATTTATTCTTTATTACATGCTGTGATTTTTTATGTACAGTAATGTTGTATTCTAAGAAATTAAACGTAAATTATTTACTCACAGTTGTTGTTATATCATAGTTTTCATTATTGATTCATTTTTATTTTTCTCGCATCTACGCAGTTTCTTTGATATGCTTGCCGCATGTTCTGTGTACGAACTTTTCCCTAAAACTGCAGGGATTAGCATGGGTTTTCCTGTCTTTTATAACGCTGCTTCGGGATTTGCCCCTATTTGTTAGAACTTAGAGCTTCTTCAACTTTATGACTTTCTTCCTGTAACGATGCACCCACCGATTGTTGGACTCCATTTAAAATTATAAATATTTAAAAAATAAGTCGGTATAGTGTCACTTCTTCCGTTTGAAGAGTAGAGATCCCGCGTTTTACAGTTGTCTCAGTTCTATCACAGCTCTGCTCTGAAGTAGTTCCCAAATTTTGGTTGCTAGTTAGAGAATTACAGATGGGTTGTTTGAGATGTCCCGACTGTATGGCCACTTGCTGACGGCAATAAAGTGATGATGGACACAATTAAAGAACCTTTAGAAATGCTGCAGGACAAATTCAATAAGTATTTTGGAGAGAGTGTACAAGATTTCGACAGGGTTCGTGATCCATTTGTTGTGAATTCAGAACATCTTCCGATTAATATACAAGAGAAACTCGCAGATTTAAAAGCAGACAGAACATTGAAACTAAAACTTCTCAAAGTGCTTTGGATACATTTTGGTTGGCAATAAGGAGTGAATACCCGGCTATCTCCGAGATGTCGGTTAATGTGTTATTGCCATTTTCAACTATATATTTGTGTGAACTGAAATTAAGCCATAAAAGAAGGAGCGGCTCAAATCCATCGATGAAGAAATGAGACTTGCTTTGTCAACGATTCCACCACGGATGAGTCGCCTGTGTGCAGCTACGCAGGCGCTAGTGTCACGTTGAAGTTATGAGTAGAATTACTGTATTTACTTTAATAGTAATAGAAGTGTATTTTCTACACTCTACAGTGAATTAAAGTTCATTAATTGTTAATAAAAGCACGAGTCGATTTCTGTTTAATGATTATAAAATAATAATGTAGTAATATTACAGAAATAAGTTGATCGGGTTACGTATTTATATTAATTGTCTGATATCATGTGTTTTTAAGGGGAATAACATTTTGGTGTGCCGTGTTGAGCCATGGATACTTTATGGTGTGCCGCGAGTAGAAAAAGATTGCGGAACACTGGTATATACTAACCTGAAGGGGATAGACAGCCAGTCCAAGGAGATTGCTTAGTATATTAAACACATAAACAAGTTATGCCAATATATAGCGATTCAGAATTGGACCGACTGTTACCACTTTCCGGAAATTTCGAGAGAAAAATTAGAAGTTAAAAGAACTGAAAATTTGATACTAGACGTGGCCGATCACAGACTTAGAAACACTCGCAGACGACGAGGCGTTTCCAATTTTATCGGAGAAATTAGTAAGGTGCTATTTGGCACTTTAGATAACGAAGATGCAACATACTACAATGAACAAATTAAACACTTCGAGGAAAACTCCGATGATATGACGAAGCTACTAAAACAGCAAATAGTCGTAGTAAGCTCCACGTTAGGAACCATTAACAACAAGTTAATAGATATGGAATTTAATCAAGAAAAGGTAAAGAATGGACTAGTACAAATCAAGAAATGTTTAGAATCCGTCACAGCAGATAACCACGAAGAATTTAAAGCATTAGCTGCAAAAATTACGGTAGAGAGCCACGTTGCCAGAGCTAGAGATGCAATTGACACATTGCAAAGTTATTTAGACATAGTACTTGAGAGTATCATGCGCGCTAGACAAGGAATATTTTCGCCACAAATTGTATCCCCGCAACTGGTTATCGATTCCCTCATTCAAAGTGCGGCATCCTTTCCCAAGGATACCATTCCACCTTTCCCATTGGGCAAGGATTCGATTAACCTACTGTACAAAGTTTGTGATATTCATGTATATATGAATGGAAGAATACTGGGTTATGTGATCACCTTACCCTTAATTGGTAGAGGAATATTTCAAGCGTATATAACAATACCTGTGCCGATACCTTTAGGTAATAATAAATTTGCATATATCGAGACTGGTGAAGCCAATTTGTGTGTAATCAGACAAGACTGTACTACATTGAGATGAGTAATGCAAGGTTAAAGACTGTAAAATAATAGATTCCCAGTCAAAGATATGTAAGCAAGACCGTCCATTATTGTCAAGTCAATTGCAAGAAACTTGTGTTGTTAAGCTACTGCAACCACCGGAGGGAAATTCCCCAAAATTTTGATACTAGTATAGTTCAGATTAGAAAAACGATGTGGACCCAACTTGACAATAATGCATGGATATACTTGGCGCCTGTCGCTGAAAGTGTGACCATAATATGTACAGATCATGGTCCAAGAGACATTACACTTACAGGCGTAGGTAAACTGTCACTATACACAGGATGCAAAGGCTATACCTCATTTGCATTCTTACAGGCAAAGGTTAAAGTAAAAGCAAAGGACATAAAAGGAGAAGACTTACTCTCCCGAATTCCTATAGATATTGATTGGTTAGAAGGACTAGGATTCCGTTCAAACATAAGCATTTCAAATATTAAGTTGGATTTCAAACATGTTGTTTCTCATATAGATGATCTTAAACATGCTAGTTATAACTTATCTGAACTAGAAAAGGAAATAAATGAACAAGAGTGGAGGAACCATCAGAAACATAAACACTTCACATATTCAGCTATAGTATATGTTTTATTGATTATAATTGGAATTTACATACTATACCGGTTGTATAAGTTGTACAGGTACCTGAGAAACCGCTTTGTTAAGAATACAAGAGACATTTCAGCTACATGTGAAGAAACACAACACATGGCTATAACTGAAGGACGTGGCAACAATGTTAATATAAACATTAAAACAAGTAATGAGAGTTTATCAGCAGAACAGGGAGACATCCCATTGCAGGGGTCTCATCAGTCAATCGATGAAGGTTCAAGGCCACGTAGGTCACTTAGGACTCGTACAACTAAATCATACTTTTAATTTCTAGGCCCAATTAATGAATAAATTGGACCTAATTAGAGGGTGGAGGTGTTGTACATGGAGGCTAACTCGTTAACATTTAATAAGAAATATTGTCAGTAAAGGCAAAATATGAAAATTTAGTTAGAATTGTGACAGAGGCTGTACACAGGGGAAATACGGTATCTTGACCTCTACCAGGATGTATTTGTACATTGTTTCCAAATTTACTTAGGTTTTCAGCCCGAGGGCAAATAGTTCACTGCAGTACTTGACCAACTCGGAATAACAATGTACCACCCTCTGGGTAAAGTCCAAGAATATGGCCAAGGTACCGTAAGACCAGCTCCATATAAATATCATCCAATTGTACTGACTGTCGGCACGAGGGGAAGTTCAGCGGAAGATTCCTAGAGGAACCGCCCCTAAGGAATCATATATAAACCCCATGAAATTAGCTGACGACAGTCTTCTGACCAGTCACTAAGAGTCGGGGACTCTGTGCTGTTTAAGACTCGGCCGGCACCATTGGCCTAAGGCGCTTACCTGATTTCTCTATTGTACATATGTCATTTGTATAATAAACCACTTGTTTTAAGCTAGTCTCCAACAAGCCGTCTTTCAACCACCGAAGACACGGAAATACGGCTCCCGCTCTGCCTAACCAAACCTTCTCCCACAAGCTGGGATACGACAGATATAAGGTTAAAGAATGTGCCTGAATTCACGGGCGGCACACTTATTTGACACAGGCATACAGAAATGTATTCACAGATACCATAATTTCCTCAAATACATCTGTAAGTACTTTTAGATGTATTTATGCATTTTTGTCATATAATACATTTTCATATTACCTACTTTATTAACATCTCATCCGATATTCATTTCCGAAATCCTGTCGTAAATATCC
Source organism: Cryptotermes secundus (assembly GCF_002891405.2). Lineage (NCBI taxonomy): Eukaryota > Metazoa > Arthropoda > Insecta > Blattodea > Kalotermitidae > Cryptotermes > Cryptotermes secundus. The sequence goes on from NW_019727100.1 coordinate 153,378, forward strand.
TTTAGAAAACACGGATTTGAATTAGCTGCAGAATATATTTTATTGTTCGGAACCTATTTCCGTAAAATATACGGGATGGGTAGCAAATTATTTCTCCTGAAATATCACCGAAACACTCAGTCATCACAACAACACTGTATTGCAGCTGATGGCTACCACTTCGAGCAAGTATTATAATAGAGTTGTGCATGTGGACCCGTTATTGAGAAAGGCCTTCTCAAACAAAGTGGTTCCCACGGTAAGGCAACAAAAGGGGTGCTGTTGTAAATGGTGTTTTCTTTGCGATCCTTTCAGAAATATTATAAGGAGGATAACTGGAGCTAGATATCAGATAGACTGAGGTCCATTGAGGCACTTCTTACATTGAATGTACGGAATATCCCATTCGTCAATCATGTAAATTGGATATAATCTTCGATAAGAGGATTACACGGAGACTGAACATAGAAATGATTGAAGCCAAGACCTTCAGAACATTTATTAGAAAATACTCCCTATTCAGAAGTGAGCGTTTAAGCGCCAAAATTAAACTAACCCTCCATAAGGCACTTAACAGATCATTTATGGCTTATGCTTGCCACGCTTGAGAATAAACGACAGACATCCACCTACTGAAGTTGTAGCGCTTACAAAACAAATTTCTCAGCTCCATTCGAAATTTTCTAAGGCGCACACCAGTCCGCGATTTACACACCACTTTTAGTCTTCCCTTTATATACGATTATAAGGAAACTGTGCAGGCGACAAGCAGAAGCATACAAAATCTTGAGAATGAACATGTTCGTGGTACAGGATAAGGCGTATCCAGGTATAGAACATATAAGAGGCTTAAACTTTGCGCTAGTGAAGCTTAAGACTATTCAATCGTCTAAGCTGCTGTTGTAGAGTAAGATACGTAAAATAGGGTTGATTTTTTTGCAAAGCCTGTACTTACAGAGGACTCAGATATAGTGCAAAAGGAAGAATTCAATAACATGCGACACCTGCATTTGACGTAAGGCTAAGCTTACGAATATTCATAAGATATAATTTATTTCTCGTCAGAGAAGATATTACGTAAAGACTATTGTAGCAAGACCTCGGTTGAAAAAAAAATTCGGATCGTGTGTCTCTATTGTTTTGACGTCAAGACGAAATGATTGGCGGTAAACAGCAAGTCGTAATAAGATTCTGACGTCAACTTTTACAGGTCATAGAAGTGGGATATTTCCTGGACAGTGACGAAGCCAGCACGGAAACCGAAGGCTCTCCATTATTGGAAGCCTTTGCCATGGAACGCCTGGTGAAGACATATTAGACTGAAAAGATGTAACCGTGCTGTTTTTATTTTTAAAGTGTGGAGATCAGCGATGGCGCCATAATTAAGTATGATGACAAGTTTTGTTTTCATGTGGTCTACAAGTCAAATCACCAAAACATACAATGACAGTTGTCACTCCCACTAGTGAAGACACAGTTCTGCTGTTTTTATTTGTTATTTTGAATTACCTGGCGAAATAAAGGGTGTAGCGCCTGACTACGGGCTGGACGATAGAGGGGTCGGTTTTCGTGTCTCGGTATTTTCAAGAATTATTACTTCTCCGTGTCGTCTAGAACGGCTCTGGGGTCCACCCAACCTCCTATACAATGTGTACTTGGAGCTATCTCCCCATGAGTAAAGATCCCGGGACTTGGCCTACTCAGATATGGGTGATATTCATCTGATCCCTACAGCCGGTTCTGCACGTGGTTCCCGTGCATTTCAAAACGACTTTCAGCTCTTTGGCACACAGATGTGCGCATTGTGCCCGAAGTTCCTAGCTTGAGTCCAATCTCCTGACGGGTATTCTGTGCTCGTTGTTGTGATACCTTGAAATCACTGATCGACACTAATTACACAGAACACTTCCTGTGTCCCCAAACAAAATACAGTAAACTGAGATCATAGAATCGTAAAAGCCAATTCTCAGAACCTTCGCATATTACCACTCTTCTTGGAAAGTCTGGCTGTGTTGGTGTCTGACAAGGTAGATAAACGAGGTGGTGCCTATCAAGAATGATGAAAAATCTGATCGTTGTGAAGTGGAACATGTTACAAGAGTAACAGGTAAATCACACAAAACAAAGACGTTGCACTGCACCCGCTAGTCTTCTAGGAAAGACAAGTGGTCTTAAGATTCCGTCATCTATGAAGCCTAACTGGACACTCACTAGCCCATATCTGAGAAGGCACTGATTCCTGGAAACTTGTTGCCGAGGACCTGTTTTGCTCAATTAAATGGGTACTATACCAGTTACAGATTTTAACATCAACCTCTTTAACTTCGTGTATCGTTTCATGCCCCACGACTCCCTACTTCCTTCTGCGTCCCATTCCTTCTATACCATAGCTTCACCATCTTCTACTCCCTTGTCCTCCTTCATTGTCTGGCCTCCTGAGTCCGTTCCATTGCTCCCTCTGTCTCTCCAGGGTTGCAGCAAACAGCGTTTTTCGGCCAAATACTTTTGTATTTAATTAGCTACATAGTTTTTTCTGAGCAGCACAATCGATTGTGCCCTGGATTTCGGTTTGTGAAATTACTGTAATTTCCTTGGACTGTACCTGTATTATTATTATTATTAATGTAACATGCATAACTAAGCAATTGGGCGATAAACACCTCACATAAGCTCACTTAACCATAGGACGAATATTTGTAGCTCGTTGCTAGGCAACACTCAGCGCGTCAGTGGACTGGCGAGGTAGAAATATCAGGTGACATGTTTTCTATGTGGATTTTCTTGTGCAACAATAGGACTGTGTTCTCCGTGCGTGATCGATGCGGAGACTATGTAACAGCAGTTACAAATACAGCAGTTTTCATTTTTATGTGACATAGATCTGAGTTCTGAGTTCTCGGTAGAAGATAGCTAAGGATTGTTCGTAGTGAGAAGACGTGATTAGAAAAATATGTTCATGCGTAATACTTGGAGTGCGTGATTCAGTGAGATTGTTATAGTTCCTGTGTTCTAGTTGTAGTACCAGGAGGGGATTTGTGTGTGTATGTGTTTGTGTGTGTTAGTGTATAACACTGAATTACAAAGTGTAGAACCCATGATAGCGCTGTGATTACGTGTAATAAATTGTGATGCATATAAAGAGTTAATAAACCCATTCATCAAACACCGAACAAGCGTAATTAGTTACTAATACACGTGATAATATTGTTATTGGGATTATTACATAAATTCGTCCATTCATTGCTCGTAATTTAATCATTTGCCTTTCCTTCCTGTCAGACATTACGCACTTTGCACTACGTCGACTTCAGCGGTAAGAGATCCCTCGGTGCCCCGTTGCGGTTTGGCGTGTCACCGCCATTATGGCCCTGAAAAATACTTAACCGCGTTACATTCAATTTACGTACAGAAAGAAATTCGGGTCTTCTTGTAAACTGTAGGTTACATTTTCTCGATTGTACCCGAGCTCTGAATTCATGAATAAGCATCATTATCATTCCGAATGTCCAGTTTCATGGAAACCTGTACACGGTCTCTCGAGTTGACCTATAAGGACAGACGGACTGCTGGATGAAATTTAATAGGCTTTCAGCAGGTTCTGAAACGCACATAAAACAGGAATATTCTGAATGTAGTATTCATTGCAAGAATTCAGGCATCTATTCTGCAAATTTAATTATATCAGGACTTTCGTAAAACAGTTGAAACGGATTATTGCTGCTGAGGATTGTCACTTCGAACTTCATAAGTACAATTATTTAAATAAAAGTAACAACAAATCGTGAAATGAGAAGAAGGAAGAAGAGAAAGCCATGTTTTGTTACTTTTCGTTTGTTACCTTGAATGACCTTGTGCAAAGAGTATGTCATTGAATTCCTATCCGTCTTCTCTACACCGCAGTGGAATTTCTAAAATCCAAAGTGACTTTGATATCTCCATAATCCCTCTTAGTTAAAAAACTTACCTGCCTCATCTAACTTGTTCCCTGTTACGGTGCAAGTTTCGTAGGAATTCTTTTCTTGTAATATGGAAAAGAAAGAAGATATTCATGTGACGGTATTTGTTGCCTAATTCCGTAAAAAAATTAAAAAAGTCATAAATCAATTAAAATATAATTTATTTATTCTGTTAAATATTACTCAACATGAAGTTTTTGGATGAAGTAATCTCCTGCTTCCTTTCAATTCAAGTTGAGTGTTATACTTCACAAAATTCTGACCTCATAGTAAATGCTAGGTCTAACAAATTTTGAATGAAATGTGACTCAGTTCCTGAGAGCTAGAATAATGGAATCAGGATAATTGTCCGTCACTCTACAATAGCTCGGCAAACATTTTACAGCGGAAACAAATAAACATGCGAAGAATAAATGTGGCGGGGGGTGGGGGGCACAGACACGGAAAACAAAAGTGATCTCATAAGCACAATTTTATTTTCTTTTAATAAGAACAGTAAGCGAAAAGTTCAAAACGTTTAACTTTTTAACGAGATCAAGAGTCATTTTCAATGATATTTTTCTCACTCTGTGTCACTTTTGAGAATTTCTGCAAATTACATTTACCACTTGTGAGAGGTGCTAAGAAGAAAATGAAACAGCCACACATATCCTGTGTGAATGTGAGGCCATGGCTTATTTAGGACTACGTCACTTGGATCAATGCTTTATGGAACCAAGTGACTATTTCGAAGCCCCCAAGTACAAAATTAATTCGAAGCGTTGGATTGCTCAGGGGCTAATCAAGTGGGGAAGCACAATAGGCAATTGTAGGTCGCAGTGCAAGGGCCGAGAAGATCCACTCCTTATACATTATTTAATTCATTCATTCGTGCATTTACGGCCCTGAGGTTTTGATGGAAAAAAAAAAAATATCTTTGGAGAACATATAATTTGCCCTTTTAGATTTTTACTTACCTACATCTCAGTAAGCATAGATTCTTGGGACTATATTGAAGGTAACTTGTTTTCTTCATTTAAGTGAGTGCTAAACCCTATATGAATTAATATACGACTATATATTCATTCATTCATCAGTGACTACAGGGTTTCGTTGCGACCTGGCAACATATTTAGTTTTATAATACTGTACACAGTCGGAACCGCTTATGTGGAGCTGTGCTCAAAGTTCCTAGATAAAATCGAGAGGTCCCGGGTTCGATTCCCGGCGCTACCAGACTTTCTGAGAAGTAATGACATTGGAACGGGGCCCACTCTGCCTCGTGAGAATAATTGAAGAGATACTTGATTGGGAAAGTAGCGGCTCCGGTCTAGAAAACAAAAATTAACGGCCGTGGTGATTCGTTGCGCTGACAACGCGACATCCTCTATCCGCTAAAGTTGGTACTGACTTCGCCGACAGGTCGCGGTCGCTTGATCGGTATAATTTGCTTGCGGACTAAAGGCACGGTGTTTTTATGGTAAGGATTCTTTTTAATGTAAGCAGTTCCAGCGCTACGCTGTTCTTGTGTAGCAATGGTTGTCACTGTACAGAAAGTAAACTGTATAATTTACACATATCCGTACAAATGCGGATACGCAAGTGTTTCCAATGAAGACGCTGGCTATGAATCACGTGACTTGTTTTCTGTGTGGTCTTCCAATGCAACAAAAGAACTGTGCTTTCTGTGCGTGATCCGTGCCGATTTTATATATGAAGCAGTTCAGTTAGAGGTTTCGTCAGGAAGACGTCAGCATTTTATATCTTAACTCTGAGAGTGTTATAATTACTTGTGTGACATAGATACAACAATCTTGAAATTGCAATAACAAATTGCACTTACGAGGTTTGAAATTATCCAATAAATCGAATTATCAAATCCGGAGCCCATTATTCTCTGTCGCGTCACGAGGTTACACGCGAAAATACGATATAATAAAGAACTTCGAGGACTATAGTCCGCAAGCGAACTATACCGACCTAGCTACCGCCGCTTGTCGGCGAAGTTAGTGTTAACTTTTGCGGATAGAGGGTGTCACGTGGTCAGCGCAACGAATCCCCACGGCCGTTAACTTCGGTTCTCTAGACCGAAGCAGCTTTTTCTTTGAAATAGTTCCTCAATTATCATCACGAGGCTGAGTGGATCCCATTCCAGACCCACAACTTCACAAAAAATCTGTTAGCGCGAAGGATCGAAGCCGGGACCTATGGATCTTTAGCCAGGAACTCTGACCACAAGACAAAGAGGCGTTCGATATTATAATATAATATAATTAGTTTTACTGTAAAAACTTTTTGCGCTTTATCTATCCATTGGAAGTAACGCATGCATCTAAAGTACCTTGCTTGTCGCAGATAAGCATCGTGGGATTTGTAAGATTTTCAACTGAAATGGAAACGTTCTGGAAGAATTAACCGAGTAAGGGAGGAGCTTACTGTGTTACAGCGAACTTTTCTTGGCTGATCAACCAACACAAGATTGAGTAATATCTGACGCCTCTGAGACTATCTCTGCTTCCTTCAACAGGAGTTTATGGGATAGGTGCATGCTGTGTTCTCAGGTTATCGAAGTCAAAGTCACATTATTAGAGACGGTAAGTCACTCAAAGCGATTTCATGTGTAGCTTCAAATTGTTGGTCATAAACAGGGCCCGGGTTTTGATGACATGTCATATTTTTATCCTTGTATCCTATGCGATGCTCTTAAATATATAAATCTCGGATATGAGCTGCTGGTTAGAGAAATGTAAATTTTATAGGTATTTTTTTTTTTAATTTTTTGGTAAATTTTCGGACTTTTAAATCGATTTCTCGTAATTTTTGTCCATTTTAGGGAATTTTTCTTCATATGTGTTCTGAAATGTGAATAACATTGAAGCGTTGTGTTCTTTCTTTTCTCCTTTAGGTAATTTTTGTGGATTTTTTCTCTCATTTTTTAATAATTTCAGGTCATAAAATCCGGGTTCTGCATATTACATTTTTGGGTCAATTTTCTGGATGTTTTCGGCCATTATATAGATCATTATTTAAATATTTTAATGTCATCAGAATCCGGGCCCTGGTCATAACACAGACCATTCTTTGTCTGTAAATTTGCGGCATTTTCCCTAGGTATGTTTGTAAAGAAATCTGTTGTCTTCTCAAGGGCGAAGCAAGTGGCGTAGAAGGAATGCAAAAAACCTGAAGCAGATGACGATTCTTGTGTAAATATGGCGTGTGTAAACAGCGCTCATCATCTGAAATACTGAGGATGGAAATGGGGTGTGGGGGAAGAGAGAGGAAAATTTGTGTCTATAACTTCGAATGCTAACTGCACATTGATACTGTTTCTTCCAACGGAAGATTTCATTAGTTCAATCTGTGGAATGAAAAGCCATTT
>NW_019727100.1:160938-177651 GCF_002891405.2 Cryptotermes secundus
TCTACAGCAAACATTAAAAATGTGAAACCAAAATACTGAACACATCTTCATACAATGAACAGAGAAGACTGATGTGTGAATATTCCTGTAATACCATAAAACAAAACTTCAAAGAGATTAATACAACTTAAAATAATACGAAAGGATGAGCATATGTTAATAAAACGAGTCTTAATCAAGGAAATTATGAAGGTACAATTGTGAAAATCTGGCCCCTATATATATCACACGGTAAAACGTTCAGGTTCTGTAACCAGGTAAATTCTTGAAGCAAATATGTTATTTTAAACACAATAATTCAGTTTATGCAATAAACATTTTCATAGAAATGCAAAATAAAAAATGTCTCTATAGTCTCTCACTGTCGCCTTGAATGGATGATTTCTTGCACACATTAAACGAGAAGGTTATCCCTAATGTTATTCCATGCGATGATGGTTAGTTTTCCGCCACGAGTTAACATTCCCTTCCATATCTCACGATCATGCTTGTTCTGCACTGTGTGATTTGAGATGCATATTCAGAAGGAAGCGGTGAATGAGCCTTTTCTTGCACAATTTACACGAGAAATGCCGTTTTCCACTGTGCAGCCTCAGATGATTCTTCAGGATATATCTGTTAGCGAAAGTTTCCTTACACACTTTGCAAGAAAAGGGCCTTTCTCCACTGTGTATTCTGAGATGTATGTCTAGGTTATGGAGCTCAATGTACCGTTTCTTACACACATGGCACGCGAACGGTCGCTCTCCACTGTGTGTATTCTGAGATGCCTGTTTAGGTGAATGCGCTGTGCGAAAGTTTTCTTGCACACTTCGCATGAAAATGGTCGTTCTCCACTGTGCACCCTCAGATGAGTCTTCATGTTGGATCGCTGAGTGAATGTTTTCTCACACACTTCGCAAGAAAAGGGTCTTTCTCCACTATGTATTCTGAGATGGATATTTAGGTGATAAAGCTCAGTAAACCGTTTCTTACACGCATCGCACGAGAATGGTCGCTCTCCACTGTGTACCCTGAGATGCTTGTTTAGGTGAATGCGCTGTGCGAAAGTTTTCTTGCACACTTCGCATGAAAATGGTCGTTCTCCACTGTGAACTCTGAAGTGTGTGTGTAGGTGAGAGCGCTGGGAGAACGCATTCTGACACACTTTGCACGAAAAAGGCCGTTCTCCACTGTGAATTCTTAAATGTTTGTTTAGGTTAGTGCTGCTTGCGAACATTTTGATACACACTTTGCACGAAAACGGCCTTTCTCCACTGTGAACTCTGAAATGTGTGTTTAGGTTAGAACGCTGGGCGAACGTTTTCTTACACACTTCGCAAGAGAATGGCCGTTCTGCAGTGTGCACTCTGGTATGGTTATGAAAATTAGAGCGACTAGTGAAGTTCTTCTTGCAATCTTTGCAACAAAAAGATTCTCTGAGACCATTTGATCGTCCTACTGCATTATGCTTAGGAGTTAACAATGTGACATTCACTTCAGAAAGACACGGTGTTTCTCTGTTATTTCCACATGCATGTCCCAATAAATTTTTCCCACGAGACAATGACTTCTTACATATCTCGCAAGAATCGCAGTTTTCTTCTCTGTTTAACAATTCTGCTCCCTGTTTACGACGAAGTTCCTTGGCATTAAAATCCTTATTAGTGTGTGTTGCTTCAATATTTGCTGCATTTAATTTAATACTCTGAAAGAAAAACAGAAATTCTATAAGAACCCGCAGTGGAGTTCGGCTCGGAGACATTTTCCACTGATACACACGACACTTATACAAGTATTGTTACACAAGGAGAGACCAAGATGATATTTTGTCCCAGCTTGATCCCCAAATTTTCTAATCCAAACGTAAATTTCTCTAAGCAAATGCTGGCAATCGTCTGCCAGTTTCAGTGGAAATGTTGCGGGCGTCTCACGCTATGCTACGCATTGATTAACCGAATCATTTAAGCTGGTCCTGCCATCGAGTGGAATTAATGACTGGTGAAAAATCATCCTTTGCCTTGTATGTCTAATAATTTGACCGGAATAGTTCTTGAAATTCTTACTGGTATGGAGCACGTTCAAGGGTGCAAATGATATTTCTTTACATAAAGTTACATTTCAGGATACTGTTGCACTGCACAGGTCTGACTCTGCCTTTTTCTTTAATGACGTCTATGTGCAATTTCGGTACGAATTCAAATTCCTTTTTACTCTATTGCGACTACATGTTTCAGCTATCGTCTCGTGTACAAGGAATCTGCTGCTCACTGTAAAACCTTTTTATGTCTTATGCAGTTGCCTCAATTTACTTCTGATAACGTTCGTTAATTATCTGTTTTCTATTTGGTGTCCTTAAATCTATACTTATTTTTTTTTAGTTCTAATATGCGATGTGTTATGTTAGAGCTTTGTTTGAGGTACATATTTATATTCAGTTAACGTATATATGTCATTGCCGGTCACGGTAGCCGACCGGTCTAATGCATGCAATGTCTTCGCTAACTCGGAAACCGGGATCGTGGTTTCGAATCCCACTCAGGGCATGGATGTTTGTGTGTGCTTTACTGTGTTTGTCTACAGGTAGAGGCCTTGCGACGAGATGATTCCTAGGATTCCTACCGTATGTGTAAGATCTAGTAACGCGAAGTGAAACAGAGGGTTTCATGGAGGTAAGCCTAGGCCCAAAATTGGGGTTGTAGCGCCACAGAGAAAAAAAAGAAAAGAATATACGATATTACACGTATTTACGTTATTGTTTGATTTGTTGCCTATGACTGTCTTGGCTGTTATTGTATGTGGTGGCCCACCATCATGATCCTTCAGTGTAAGTGTTTGCTGACGTTGGTAGTGTTGCTTCCTAAGATGTGTTGTGTGTTGTGGGCTGTTCTCTGGTGATTGTTTCCTGTAATGCTTTGAATATGAGATACTTGTTTCGGCGCAATTGAAAAAAAATCACTGGAATATATCACTTCATATATTATAGATTAAGCAAACACGTTGAGGTCAAGGAAAGCAAAGCGAATGCAGATGGCTAAACCGCATAACTGGAACTAATCCGAGGGAAACACAAGAGAAACAAAAAACATTACAGTGAACAGCAGATTCCTTAATTACAACAACTTGTACATGTGAAGATAGTCGATTAGAACGAAAAGATATAGTGTAAGAATACACGACGGTTGAATTGTAACCGAAGTTGTATATAGACGGCATTAAACAAAGTCATAGTCAATTATTTCTGTACATTTGCAGAAATCTGGGATTGCCTTGATACTTAAATATTCTTATCCTGTGATTATTAGTCTGGATTTTATTAATTGATATTAATATAACTGCGCCGCTTTCTTCAATTTGTTGCATGTAAAAGCATTGCTTCTTTAAGAAGAAGACTGCACGTGTAATTTGGAACTGGGGAAAACATATGCATAGTGTATATTTGTGCTGAAACCTTTAGGATCGTAGCCTCGTAGAACACCAAGAGAGAACTACGTGAGTAAAAACAGACTGGATATTAGCGGAACAATTTTTTGGGATGTGTCTTAAAGTGAAGCGAATATCCATTGTGCCTAAGTGTTTTGAAATTTCGGTTGTAACATGAAAGTCACTAAGGGTACGTGGAAGGGACGGTTATAGAAATCCAACGCACATGGAGTGAACTGCAATGAAGATAAGTGCACATGATGTAGTTACCTGGCACATAAACTTTAGATGAAGACAATTGGAGAACATGACAACAAAATGTGTTTCTGTTATATATTATAATTGGTCACACAACACTTACAGACTGATTCCTCAAAGCAGGAAATGTCCAGTCAACTCGTGTCAGAATTACTTTTGGGACTCGAGTTGCTAAGGAATGCAACGTCCTTCGCAGTCTCGCAAGGCGTATTTCTTCACTTGCCATTCTTCTCTTGTTAATCTTCTCCTTCTGTTGTTCTGTGGCGAACACACATAAAGTTTAGACACTGACACACCAGAGCGTGCAATGAAATACATCACTCCGATGTCAGAAAATGAAGCAATATAATTTGATATGATATTCCAATACAAGAATCGGAAACTTTATACCCCTGTCCTTGACAATTCCTGTTCTTATAAATTAAATAAAGATAATTCAATTGCAATGCGTATTTACACATTAATACATTTTTCAACAGGCTCTATTGCGATGCACTGAAGCGCAGTTAGTAAAAATTAACTGCTTTTCATAGGCCAATTTCTCAGTCTTATTGCAAGATATATGAAGAAGGAGCCGTTGAGGAATTAAATGTTGAAATGAAGTAATTAAGCTGCTGTTCGAAGACAAATTTCAGGTTAAGTTGATCGGGAATAAATCTGTCTTTATACAGAGGAGCTGTAGGCGGGACACCCGGGGTTCTATCCCCGACAGGAGCATGACACTTTTCTCTACTTCACAGCGTCCAGACCGGGCCTGAGACCCACCCAGACTCTCGTCTACTTGGTAGAGGATGATATTTACATGGGGGTAAATAGGCCAGGTCTTGTAGCTGATCACTCGTCTACATTTAGTGCCGATTTCAAGAATGGTGGAGATATACCTCCATCCCCACATGTACATTCATTATTTACTGCTTGTTTAATAAAACACAAAGGCAGTTTTTACTTTCTTCTACTATATAATTGTGTATACGAATAAAAATTCGAAACATCAACATTACAATCTACGTTACATGCAACTTTCTTCGGTCACCCACACATCCCAATAAACCACTAGAGTGCAGAACAAATACTGCAATTCAAGGCATATTTTCTATATTTTTTGTTCATTTGTCACTCGATTTCTTTCAATTTACATAATCTTTTCAGCCGCAATATGGCCCTGATAGAGGATGATTCGATCCCAAGGCCATAGTGCGCTTGGAAGGATTCCATCGGTAAATACGATAAGAAGTATTTACATAATTTTTGTATATAATACATTTTCACATTACTTATTTTTTTAACAGCTCATCGGACGTTCATTTCAGAAATGCATGCCTTACATATTGTTTAGAAACCACGGATTTGGATTAGCAGCTGAAAATTTTCTATTGTTCTGAACCTAGTCACGTAAAAATAGGGGATGGGCAGTAAATTCTTTCACCTGAAATATTTCTGAATCCTCCACTCATTACAGCAACACTGTACTGATATTGAAGGCTACTACTTCGAGCGACTATTATAATATAATGGAGCATGTAGATCCGTTACTGAATAACGCCTTCACAAACAATCAGTTTCCCATGGTAACGAGTCCGCGCGTAACAATACAGAAACTGTTGTAAACGATGATTTCTATGCTGTCCGTCCTGAAATATTATAAGGAGAATAACTGGAGCTAGAGTTCACGTAGATTGAGGTCCCCTGAGGCTCATGTTACATGGAATGAACGGAATATCCTCTTCGTCAATCATGTAAAATATTTAGGTGTAATCTCCGATAAGAGGATTACGTGGAGACTGCTCATAAGTATTATTGAAGCCAATGCAGTCGTACCATTTATTAGAAACTACTCCCTATTCAGCAGTGAGCGTTTAAGTACCAAAATTAAACTTACCCTCCATAAGACACTAATCATAACATGGAAAGACTGGTGAAGACACAGGAGACTAAAATTATTGAGTTCCAACAGCAACAAAACGAATAAAAACAGACCGTTGCGAAGGAGCGTTCCCGAGGCAACGGATTGCCGAACACGTGAATTTGGAATAGGCTCTTCCATGTTAACGCAAGAACAGCTAACCGTTGCGTAGACAATGCAAAAGCAACGAACACGTATCCCCATAAGTGAACTACAGAGGGTTCGTTGCACCCGTTACGTAACAGGGGACAGTAGTAATGAAACAGTGAGAAATGGTGTCTGATATCCAGTCCGCAGAACACTTACGTAAGCCGAGAGCTACAGAGACAGAAGACAGCAAGAAGTAAATCTTGGGATAGCCGCCGCCAGAGAGAGTTGAGATCCAACCACGGCCAAGGATAGTTTAGACGTCGCATTGGAGTATTGGGCCAGAAGTCACGTGATATTGCAAGAGATAATAATAGTAAGAGTGAGTGTCCAATAAAGGTTCGCTAAATCCAAGGCCCACGTAAAGTTATTTGTCGCGTGACATACCCAACACGTGACAATATACAGATCTATACACCCACACCCCCATACGCCTTCATGGCGTAGTGCTTATTTGGTTAAGCTCAGGGACAACTCTACCTTACCTTACATATAGAATAATATATCTGACAGGTCACGGACTGCATATGAACCACTTGTCTAACAAATTTCGAATCCAACGGGACATGTAGTCTGAAGAGACGGCACTCGCTAGGCTACGACTTAGTAAACACGTAACGACGGCAACATACAAGCAGCAAAATAGAAGTTGTTATAAAAGACACAGACACAAAGACAACAAGGGGAATTCAAATGCCTCTTTCAATTTTGCAAATGAGGAATGTAGGCAAAAATATATCAAATTGTATATCTAAATAAAGTCTGAACATCATTATGAACAGCATTGCCTGTACGGAGACCCGCCTATGATAATATCTGCAAGTCACGTTTAACGCAGTGCCAGTTTTGATGGAAATACACTATTTCTGGAGATAAAGCAGGCTTCACCGTCTGCCAGTAAAGTTTGCAGGAATTTGTAAACACGAGTCACAGTTACATGGACTGACGCGAGGATATCTAACATTATTATGTTAGAACATGGAAGCAGACATTCCTGTCTCACCGGTCACTAATGAAAATAAAATAGAGCGGGGTTATATTATCTATAGAAAATTACATACATATAGAATGTTAAACCCTTTCAATATGAAGAGCGATTGTTCGCTTCAATCATTGATCCACGTAAATGAAATAATGTAAACAAGGACCGAGGAATCTTAATTTTCTGTTGAGCGAATGAGAATTAAAAATTTACGTCCTGTTTCACGGCTACAAAATGTTTCTCAATTACGAAACAGTCCGTTTAATAATGTTTAGGCAAATAATCGTAGCTTCTCCTGAGAATCATATAAAACCCATAATATTTTCTTTACCCAAAACGCACATTTTCTACAGGGTTAAAGGGCGTAATATAGCCATATATACAGATTGTTAAAAAAAATTAAATGCTTTAAGAATGTAAAATACTCACTAAAATGAGCGAACATTCCCAGTCTAATGTGTCCACAAATCAGTGTCTACTCAGATATGGTCGATGTTCATCTGTCCCTACCGCAGGTTCTGCACGTGAGTCCCATGCATTTCAAAACCACTTTCAGCTCTTCTGCGCAAAGAAGTGCGCATTCTGCCCGAAGATCCTAGCTTCACTCCAATCCCCTGTCAAGCATTCTGTGCTCGTTGCTGTGATACCTTCAATTCACTCATTGACACTGAGTACACAAAACACTTCATATGTCCCACAGCCGAAATAAAGAATTGTGATTTCATAGAATCGTGAAAGCCAATTGTCAGGACCTCCGCATTTTACCACTCTTCAAGGGAAGTCTGACTGTGTTGGTGTGTGACATAATAGAAAATATGAGATGGTGCCCTGTCAAAGATGAAGGATATATCTGATCCTTGTGAAGAGGCACACGTTACAAGAGTAACAGGTAAATCACTCACAAAACAAATTCGGTGCACTGCACCTGCTAGTCTGCTAGGAAAGACAAGTGGTCTTAAGATTTCATCATCTAAGGCGCCTACCTAGACCCTGGCACCCATATCTGAGCAAACATTGATTCCTGGAAACATGTTGACGGGGCCCTGTTTTATTCTTTTAAATGGGTACTATACCACTTACCGATTTTAACATCAACCTGTGTAACTTCGTGCATGTTTCCATGTCCCACCACTCCTTACTTCCTGCTGCGTCCCTTTCTTTCTATACCATAACTTCACCATCTTCTACTCCCTTGTCCTCCTTCATTGTCATGGCGTCCTCTGTCCATTCCATTGCACACTCTGTCTCTCCAGCGTTGGAGCAAACAGCTTTTTTCGTCCAAATTTTTTTTATATAATTAGCCACATAGTTTGTTTCTGAGCAGCACAATCGGCTGTGCCCTGATTTCGGTTTGTAAATTTACTGTAATTTCCCTTGGACTGTACGTATATTAATATTGTTATTAACCCTTCAGCGTGGTTTGCCGTACACGGTACGCTGGTATTTAAATGGTTTACCTGCGTTTTGTCGTACATCGTACGCCAAGCTGTAAGCCTAATTCGAAGGCCCATAAATATGGAACGAATCATTCCAGCATGATAACGATTGCACCGGGCTGATCTGAAAAGAATTCGCTCTCTGTTCGTGTAACCATCAGATTCACCAGAAGACCCAAAATCGTACAGGCCCATCAGTCTATTTCCCGTTTTCTCAAAAGTTTTGAAAAACTACTTCTAGCAAGGTTGAGACCACTCCTCAATGAAAATAACCCCATTCCTGACCACCAATTTGGGTTCAGACAAGAACACGCAACAATAGAACAAATCCATAGTCAGTAAGATCTGACAAGACCTAGAAGACCACAAGTACGGCTCAGCAGCCTTTCTGGACATCACACGAGCTTTCGATAATGTCTGGCATACTGGAATACTGCACAAACTCAGGAAACTGCTCCCTCTCAACTGTTTTCTTATACTCAAATCTTACCTACAAAATAGACACTTCCTGGTTAAACAGCAAGACTAACACACACACATCTAACCAATTCTATCCGGAGTATCCCAAGGCAGTGTCTTAGGACCCATATTATACTTGATATATACAGCTGACCTACCCACCGAACAGAACGTGCTAACAGCAACACTCGCCGACGATGCTGCCATATTGGCCTCGCATGAAAACCCGCAAACGGAGTCCCAGATCCTTCAAACCAACTTGGACAAAATTCAGCAGTGGCTTATTAAATGGAGAATAAAACCCAACGAAGCAATACATGTTACGTTTACCACCAGGAAAGAGACCTGCCCGCCTGTCCATCTGAGCAACCACCATCTCCCCCAAGCAGAAGAAGCTAAATATCTTGGTTGCATCTTGACAGAAGGCTGACTTGGCGCAAACATGGTTACACGAAAAGGAAACAACTAGGTCTAAAACTCACCAAACTATACTGGTTAATAGGAAGAACCTCCAAGCTGACACTTGACAACAAACTACTGGTTTACAATATCATACTGAAGCCCATCTGGACGTATGGAATCCAACTGTGGGGAACGAGCTCAAACTCAAACATCGAAATACTAGAACGCTACCAGTCAAAGGTACTTCACATGATAACCAATGCCCCCTGGTATATGCTCAACAATGTCATCCGGAATGACCTTGGTATGACTACAGTCAAGGAACAAATAAAACAACTTCGTGTTAAATATAGTAACAGACTTAACAAGCATCCAAACGCACTAGCAACAGACCTCATGATTCAGCCGAATCGGAACAGGAGACTTAAACGCTTCGCGCCAATGATCTGCCGGGCAGATTCTATGCATTATATTTAGTATATACACGAGTTGACTGGATATTTCCTGCTTTGAGGAATCGGGCTGTAAGTGTTGTGTGTCCAATTATAAATTTATAGCAGAAATATTTTTTGTTGTCATGTTCTCCAGTTTTCTTCATCTAAATTTATGTACCAGGTAACTACATCATGTGCACTTATCTTCATTGCAGTTTACTCTGTGTGTGTGGAATTTCTATAACCGTCTCTTCCACGTAGCCTTACTGACTTTAATGTTACAACCGAAATTTCAAAACACTTAGGCACAATAGACATTCGCTTCACTTTAAGACACAACCCAAAATTTTGTTCCGCTAATATCCAGTCTCTTATTACATTCGCAGTTCTTTCTTGGTGTTCTACGAGGCTACGTTCCTAAAGGTATCAGCACAAATATATGATATGCATTTGTTTTTCCCCAGTTCCAAATTACACGTGCAGTCTTCTTCTTAAAGAAGCAATGCTTTTTACATTAAACTAAATTCAATAAAGGGGAGGAGTTATATTATTAATATCAAGTAATAAAGTCCAGACTAATAATCACAGGATACGAATATTTAAGTATCAAAGCAATCCCAGATTTCTGGAAATGTACGGGAATAAGTGACTATGCCTTTTGCTTTAATGCCGTCTATATGCAAATTCGGTTACTATTCAACCGTCGTTTTTTTGACACTACATGTTATCGGTCTAATCGACTATCTTCATATGTATATATTGTTCTCATTATGGGATCTGCTGTTCACTGTAATGCTTTTTCGTTTCTCTTATGTGTTTCCCTCTGATTAGTTCCAGTTATGTCGTTTAGCCATCTGCTTTCGCTTTTGTTTCCTTGACCTCAACGCGTTAGCCTTATCTGTAATATATGAAGTGATATATTACAGTATTATTTTGAGTTACACCGACACACATAACTCATATTGAAAGCATTACAGGAAACAAACACCAGAGAGTAGCACACAACACACATTATTTCTTATGGCAGCAACACAATCGACGATACGAAAACACATACAAACATGGACAATGATGGTGGACCACTTTAAGCAAAAACAGACAAGACAGTGACAGCCAACAACCCTAACAAAACAGTAAGTAACACCACATATGCAGTAACTAATTATACATATACAGCACAAAAAAAAAGCTCTACCTTAACACATTATATATTAAAAATAAGGCGAAAACGTACAGCTTAAGGACTCCAAAAGGAAAACAGATGATTAACCAACGTAATTATAAGTAACTGAGGCAACTGAATTAGAGAAAGTGAACATCAGATTCCTTAATCACAGCACCTTGTAAATCTGAGGATGGCCGGAACATGTAGCGACAAGAAACACAGAGAGAGTAGAATAGTAACCGAAGTTACACATAGACGGCATAAAGCAAAAGGCAAATTAGACCTGTGCAGTACAACAGGAACATACGATTTAACTGTACAAGAATATCATTTTCACACGGTTCAACCTGCTCTAAACCAGTAAGAATTTCAAGAAACTTGTCTGTAAAATTGTTACACATACAAGGCAAAGGGATATTCTACTCTCGCAAATAATTCCAGTGGTGGCAGGAAGAATTTAACGCAATGGGTTCTCTAAAGCATAGCAAGGCGTGTGGCCCATGCAACATTTCCACTTAAAGTGACAGACACATGCTAGTATTTAATTAGAGAAATTTATGTTTCGATTAGTAAACTTTGAGGACCAAGTTGAAGCACAATATCATCTTGGTTTCTTCTTGTGTAACGTTATTTGTAAATGTGTCAGGTGTATTAGCACAAAATGTCTCAGAGCTCAAGTCCACTGCAGGATCCGATAACATTTCTGTTTCTTTCAGTGTGTGCAATTAAATGCAGAAAATATTGAAGCAACACACGTCATTAAGGATGTTAACGCCAAGGAAATTCTTCGTGAACAGGGAGCAGAATTATTAAACAGAAAAGAAAACTTCAATTCTTGCGAGATATGTAAGAAGCAAATGTCTCGTGAGAATTATTTCTTGGGACATGCAAGCGGAAGTACCAGAGGAACAACGTGTCTCTGTAAAATGTGTGTCACATTGTTGACTCCTAAACATAGTGCAATAAAAGGATCAGGTGGTCGCAGTAAGTCTTTATCCTGCGAAGATAGCAAGAAGAAGTTCACTTGTCACTCAAATTTGTACAATCATTCCAGAGTACACACTGCAGGACAGCCATTTTCTTGCGAAGTGTGTAAGAAAACGTTCGCCCAGCACTCTGACCTAAACAAACATTTCAGATTTCACAGTGGAGAACTGCCTTTTTCCTGCAAAGTGTGTAAGAAAACGTTCGCCAAGCGCTGTAACCTAAACACACATCTCACAATTGACAATGGAGAACGGCCATTTTCTTGTGAAGTGTGTAGGAAATCGTTCGCCCAGCGCTCTAACCGAAACACGCATCTCAGAATGCACAATGGAGAATGATCATTTTCATGCCAAATGTGCGAGAAGACATTCGCACAGCGCTATTACCTAAACAGGCATCTCAGGGCACACAGTGGAGAGCGACCGTTCTCGTGCGATATGTGTAAGAAACGGTTCACTCAGCTCCATCACCTCAAAATACATCTCAGTGTTCACAGTGGAGAACGGCCATTTTCTTGCGACGTGTGTAAGAAAACTTTCGCTAATACACATAGATATATCCTGAAGAAACATCTGAAGGGTACACAGTGCAGAACGGCATTTCTCGTGTAAATTGTGTAAGGAAAGGTTCACTAACCGCTTCGTTCTGAATATGCATCTCAAATCACACAGTGCAGAACAAGCATGATCCTGAGATATGGAAGGGAATGTTCACTCGTCAAGGAAAAATAAATGCGTCACATGGAATATCACGAGAGAGAACGTTTCCGTGTAATGTGTGCAAGGAAACATCAATTCAACGTGACAGTGCGAGTATACAGATACATTCTGAATTTTGCATTTCTATAAAAATATATTCATTGTGTCAATTGAAATATTCTGTTTAAAATGTTATATTTTACTTCGAGATTTTATCTGGAAACAGAACCTGAACATTTTACTATGTGATATGCTTCGGTGCCAGTAGTTTCACATTTAAGTCCTCACACATTCCTAGACTAAGACTCGTTTTAATAATATACTCTTTAACTTTTCGTATTTCTATAGATTTTCTTCATATTTTTTTTATTTTCATTCGATTGTAGTATAGGAATATTCCCACATCAATTTTCTAGGTCCATAGTTACAAAGATATGTCAATAATTTAATTTCACATTATTAATATTTTCTCGTCAATTCATTTAATTTTCACAATTAAAGTAACATGTTTTCTTGTGTGAATTCAGTATTGCTTATTTGAAGCACGAGTGGTATTATTAGGTTATATTTTAATTTTTATGTAGTATAATTACCTTCGGATTCGGCCGCGCCATAGCTCAAGCCGTTAGTCGCTGGTTTCCCACCGCGGCGGCATAGATTCAATCCCGGTTATGGTCAAGTGAGATTAGTGGTGGACAAACTGTCGCTGGGGCAGGTTTTCTCCGAGTACTTCATTCCACCAATTGCTCCACAATCGCCCTCATCTATAATCTGGAGCTGTTACAATAGGCCAGAACTGGCCGCAGTACAAGGGATTTAATCCGACCCCACTAGGAATAAGAAAACTTCGGATTCAGTTTTCGTATGCGATTTTCCTCGTTCGTGTATTGCAAATGGAATATGCTGTACTTAGTGAAAGAGGGACAGAGGTTTCACTGATCAATAAAGCCAGCGTTGAGTATACTAGAATCTAAAACCACACAAGTTCATAAAATTATATTCCACTGTGCATGTATATAAATAAGAATTATTTAAAAATTCTACTGATGTAATTACTTCATTACTTAATGGCTTTAAATATAAACCAGCAGGCTATAGAGTAAGGAATTTTGCTACGCATGGAATGGAATCAGAAATTTTACAAATGGCCTGGAATATCATTCAGAGGAACAGTATGTGCTTTAATCAGTGAGGGTTTCAAGAATTCCTATACATACGTGCATAAAGTTGATTCACCACTCGCAATATCTTCCAGTAGGTGGCTGGTCTAGTTTTAAGTGACTTGGTTAACGGGCAGACATATATTAGTAATACTTAGAGGTATTATATGTAGATCAGTGTGTTTTGTGGTTCACGAGGGAACACAATGCCATCTAGCTTCCTTCTCATGCAACAATATTTGTCAATGTGACAGCTGAAATACTTCAAAACGCCACAGAGTCCAGCTCCACTGTAGGTCCTGATACAATTTCTCTTTCTTTCAGAGTGTTAAATTAAGTGCAACAAAGCACTTCAATAAGGATGTTAATGCAGAGGAACTTCTTTGTGAACAGAGTGCAGGATTGCCAGAGTTATACAGAGAAAGGGACGCTCATACGTGCGAGATATGCAAGAAATCATTCTCTCGTAGATATAATCTGTCGGAACATGCGAGTGGAAGCAGCACAGAAACAATGTCTCGTTGTGAAATGTGTGTCACATCGTTAACTCCTAAGCGTAGTGAAGTACAACGATACAGTGGTTGTTTGCGGCCTTTTGCATGCAATGTATGCAAGAGGAGTTTCACTGTTCGTGCTAATCTAGAGAATCACATCAGGCTACACACGGGAGAACGGCCATTTTCCTGCAAAGAGTGTAAGAAGGGGTTCACTAAGCTCCATAATCTATATAGGCATCGAAAAGTCCACAATGGAAAACGACCATTTTGTTGCGAAGTATGTAAAAAGGCTTTCGCGGAGAAATTTAGCCTGCAGAATCATCTGAGGGTGCGCAGTGGAGAACGGCCATTTTCCTGCGAAATGTGTAAGAAACTTTCACTCAGATCTATAGCCTGAGAAATCATCTAAGAATATACAGTGGAGAACGGCCATTTTCCTGCTTAATGTGTGAGAAAATTTTCACTCAGCGCTCTAGCCTGAAGGATCATCCAAGGATACACAGTGGAGAACGGCCTTTTTCATGCAAAGTGTGTAAGAAATGTATCCCTCAGCGCTCTGACCAGAATACGCATCTCAGAGTACACAGTGGACAACTACCGTTTCCATGCAAAGTGTGCAAGAAAGGGTTCACTCATCGCTTCATTGTGAATATGCATCTCAAATCACACAGTACAGAACAAGCATGATCGTGAGATATGGAGTTAATGTCCACTTTCGGCTGAAAATTAAAAAGTGTCACGCGGAATTTCATGAGAGAGAAGCCATCCATTCAACATGAAAATATGATTCTACAGATATATAGTAATTTTGCATTTCTATGAAAATATATTTATTGTCTCAATTGAATTATGGCGTGTACAATAATCTGTTTTGCTTCGAGAATTCCTCGGGTTAGAGAATGTAAATGTTTTACCGTCTGATATGTTTCGGGGCCAGTTCTGTCACATTTATATCCTCACATACACTCTCATTCATTTCGTATTTTTTCGTAAAAGTTCTTTAAACTCTTTGAAGCTTTTTTCTTTCTATTACAGGGATATCACAAATCACTCTTCTCTGTTTATTATATGAAGATATGTTCAAGATATAATTTCAAATTTTTAATGATTTTGTTCACTTCATTGTACTTTTACAATTAAATTAGCTTCATTACGTGCGTGAACTGTGTATTGTTTATTGGAAGCCTGATTGGTATATTGGGTTTATATAATTTAATTTTGGAATAGTATATTTACCTTCGGATTTGGTTTTCTTGCGTGATTTCTCTGGTTCGTGCCGAACATTTTTTGCTGTTTGTGTTCTTTGAACTGCTTTTACTGTAGGTCCATGTTCGTTCCGCGGCTATATAAATAAGTTGCAGGTCAAGAGGATAGCAAAAAGCTGTAGTAGTACAGCAGTTACGAGTTAGGAGCAGTAGTAGCAGCAGAATCACCCGAACAATTAAGCAAGTCAGTTCTCCGTAGGAGATAACGGAAATTTGGAAGTGACGAAGAAGTCGGCCTCTGAATATTTAACGTGTGAGAAGATGATACAATTTCTTTTCTATATTTGGAGTGTGTAATTCAATGAGACTATTATAATTACTGTGGTATAACCAGGGCCTTGATTTTAATGACCTGAAAATATTTAAATTTACCTATAAAATGACCGAAAAAGTCCAGAAAACTGACCTAAACTATGACCCAAAAATGTAATATGCAGTGCTTGGGTTTTGATGACTTGAAAATATTTTAAGAATTACCTATAAAATGAGAGAAAATATCCAGAAAAATGGCCTAAAGAGAAAAGAAAGAAAACTTCGCTTCCATATTATTCACATTTCAGAAAACATATGAAGAAAAATTCTCTAGAATGGCCAAAAACGACAAGAAATGCCCTCAAAATGTCAAAAAATTTACCAGAAATTTACCCCACAAATGAAAAAATTACCTTAAACATAAAAATGTAAAAAAGTTACTTATAAAACTTACATTTCTGTAACTAGCAGCTCATATCCGAGATTTTTGTATTTAACAGCATCGCATGCGATACAAGGAAAAAGAGATGACATGTCATCGAAATCCGGACAATGGTTGTAACTGTAAATTGTGTAAATCAGAAATAGTGTAAAAATCATCTGTAGTTACTACCTGTATGTTATTAATAAATTCAATTACTAATCCAAATCCCGGATTTATTCACTGTGACATGTGACCATATCACATCGCCCACACCTGATGTCTCTTTGTCCCGAAGAGAATAACGGTGCATATCGTGTGTTGCTTTCCGGTGACGGTGCTTTCAATGTCGTCTCGCAAGCTGTTTCTTATTTCTCTCTCTCTCTATCTCTCTGAGATGGCTGTTCTCTAACTGATACCACTGCCTCGTCCTCAAGGCGAGCTCGTCCCGAGTAGTATCCTTTTACTGTAGCAGTTAGTCGAAGTTCTCACCATAATGCAAAGTTTCTCTTTCTCCCGTTTTCTCCTCTTGTTCAGCAGAAGGGACCATAACTCTTGGAGATACCGGTGCTCTCCCTTATCCGACTCCTCTTACACTAACGCTGCTTCTTTTCCGCTTCGGAGGTGGTCGACCTCTCCACGAAGTTCAATCTATAATTCTTTTTAACCCGCTGGAAGTTCCGACTACTTGTTACGTGATCTCTCTGAAAATCTTATTTGGTGATCCCTGATCTTGCGATCGCTGTCCTGAGCTACACCCTACGTTTCCGTTCGTGGTGTCCTTCTTCTTCCTTAGACACAGTAGCCGTCTGTCGCCTAGGTCCTTTATTCGCTTGCTGTTCCGT
>NW_019727101.1:0-487 GCF_002891405.2 Cryptotermes secundus
CAATAGCGAGTTAAAAACACTGAGCCACCAGTCTCTGTCACTCGTGTTGCCGCTGTCCCGTCAGATGTTCCACGTAGATATCCCGGCTCCAGCGAATGACATCAGTGCACATGAGGCGTCTCATCAGCCGGCAGTAATGTTGCCCAAGTTTGAGGAGGCTGATGATGCGTTCATTTGCCGGGTCCCATCCCCCCAGGGCTCCAACGATGAAGGCGTCGACACATACGTCGTATCCTTGGCGCCGGTAGTGATCCGCGATGTGGCCGTACTTCGACCTCTTCTCATTCCTTGCAGCCTCGAAGGCAGCGTACCGGTTCTCGAACGGTGTGGCTACATCGATGATTGCTGCTGACTTCTCCATTCCATTTACGATGAGAAGATCAGGTCGAAGTCCGTCGTCCATGCCTGGGACACACTGGTTTACTCGGACTGTTGTCCCCTCATGCGGCACGAGGGCCTTCACAAGGCGGTCAAGCACGGCGTTATG
>NW_019727101.1:6377-7479 GCF_002891405.2 Cryptotermes secundus
TGTTTAGCGATCCGGATGAGAAGTTCCACGGATGAACACTGCACCGGATTCCACGGGTAACGTAAACCGTCCCGGCTATCACCGTTTACTTAACGCGAACACGGTAATCCGCGATCCGAGAAGTAGCGTTTCTGGTCAACGATTGTTTCACCGATAGCTATGGCGGCACGTGGCCCATGTACAGCGACACAATTAGCTAGTTCCACAGATGGACACTGCACCTACCTTCACTGATAACTATTTTCACTGTAGCCAGAGTATCGCTACTGCGTGTACCATGTATAATTAATTTCACAGATCACAGATCACACGCACAGAATTCCGTGGTCCGAGAAGTAGCGACTCTGATCACTGACTATGTCACAGATAAATATGGCGGCACTTAGTCAATAATTAGCGTCCCGGATAGCTAGTTACAATGTTTAACACCACACACGATGTATTCACTGATTCCTTTTCGTGGCACTCTATATCCGTATACAACGTATACCGAGGTCTAGTAGGTTATTCCTCAGGATAGTAATTAGTTTCACACAAAACTATGTTAGCACTAGTTTACTTTCACTTCACTGATGTCACTTATTCACGTTACTAACACATTTCACTGTACTGGGTATACTGGTTCATTTTTGCAGCACTTGTTTACACTTACACAGATTATTAAAGCACTTCACTATACACTTTTTTTTTTTTATTTTTTCGCTTCACACTACAAAATGCTTATCGGCATTAAGCTGATAAGAACAGATACTACACTTTGATCTTAGCCAAAAGGCCGAGAAGCGATACCGACGTCTGGCGTCACGACGCCTAAAAATATGCCACGACTTCTCCTTTCCACGAGCGCTAAATAGTGGATAAATAATCTTCACTTTTCTTTGTCATTCTGCCCTCATACGTATACTGAAGTCGAACGTACGCAGAGCAACGCGGAGCAGAATGAAATTTCCTTCCCCTTATCTGCCAATTATCAGTCAACTACTCTACGATGCATAATCAGGTAATTCCGTTTTATTACATTTTAGCCGTCAGTGCCATCTAGGGGCTGCATTGGCGCTCGAGGACCTACGGACAAAGACGGACTGATGCCTTCTAATCTCTC
>NW_019727101.1:8634-16985 GCF_002891405.2 Cryptotermes secundus
TTTGTGTATTCTTGCTAGCTTTGTAATTGGCCTCTGTGCTGTTAGGTTTGCACGTAAATAAAGACGAATTGAATTGAATCTAAATGAATTATAAATTTGGAATATTCTTACGACTCATGTGCACTGACGTGATTCGCTGGAGCCGGGATGTGTACGTGGAACACCTGACGGGACGGCGGCATTATGAAGCCTAGTGAACAATAAGAGCCTGGTATTTCACTTTCCACTGGGAGTTAAACAGACAATAATTTCTGATTTAGAAGGGGGCCCAGCTTATGGTCCCCCTCGAAAACTATTTCATTATATTGGCAATTACGCTTATAAGGTAGCCTAATACTATCTTCTCAAACATTGTGTTTGTCAACAATTGTACTTTTATTAACACTACTGAGTAAGTCTGCTCTTATCAGCTCAACATCCGACACGTCTCTTACTACATTCTCAACTTAGCCAAATGGCTAAGATCCCATACTACACTTCGAACTTAGCCAGAAGGCTGAGAATCTTGGCAGGTTATGGTGGGCCGGTCCCGGGCCTATCCCCAGCACTAAAATATTATGGTGCTGGGAACGTTTTTCATCACAGCGTCAGTTGAAGCAGGGACATATGAGGAAACGGGAATGTATTCGTATAACAAAGAAACCGACATTTGTCTGAAATGATGAAGGGAAATCAGGAGACACCAGAACATGAAACCTAATGCTCCAGTCCTATATAGAAACTTATAGCTTTATTTTTGGTGTTGTATCTTAGTTTTTGATGCAAGCCGTATCTGGCTTGCGTATCGGTTTTCTCATCCCTGTTGTGGACAATGAGATAAGTAGTTATTGGTAACGTTATTTTTAAGATGGAAAACAAAATTTTCTTTTGTTATTAGGAATATTACTTATGTTTAATTTTCGTAATTGTTTTCGCATACAATCCTCAAGGTGAAAACGTAATCCGTGACGTAAAACTCGGTATAAATTTCAACAGAGCACAAGCGAGGTAGGTGCACTTAATTCAAACAGACCTGCGCAAGCAGCATCTCATAAATAATTTGACTTGTAACAACATACTAAGCCGTCTTGATTGCGCATGCTTTACGTTGTAATCCTCGCTGCGGTCCTTTGATAAACGAAACGCGATATCAGCTACTTGCGTTTGTATCAGTAAATGCAGGATCTGCCATTTTAATTCCAACCAAATCTGCAATATTACATCTCAGCTTCTCAATTTCCGTTGTTGTGAGGCTCGTGTTCCTTAGACGACCGTGTCCTCTGCCAAAATCATTCGACGCCCAAAAAGTTGCCTGTAGCAAACATTTCCTGTGTCTCGAAATGTTACCAGGCGGTATATTGCCATATTTGCTATTTCCCTGTCAGAATACACGTTACTAAACGCTTCACGAACAGCAGCAAACGATTTCGGTGATGAGTAATGCTCGTGAATACGTCATGCGCACATCTGCACACCTTCGCAACTGGCAAAAGTAGCAGCCTAGCAACCAAGTTACGCCGACTAGAGTGTCACGAGAGAAGCTGGAAGTTTCTATTACACAAGGGGGGGGCGACAGCTTCTGAATTAATTTCTGTACCGTAATAGGTGGTTGCAATTTGGGATGGTTTTTAAGTGGTATACCCTGTATAAATAGATTTGTTATGGTATCAATTGTTGTCACAATTTTTCGATTCTTTTCTGAATGCCCTCAGGAAATAAATTTATATTCAGCAATAAAATAAAATTACTCTTGACGCCATGGAGATGGGGGGAGTGGAGGTATTCACTCGTTCTTAATCTCGACTCTACATGGAAGTGATTGGTCACTTCACACTGTGACATTTTCACCCCAGGCACCCACTGCGTGGGCTTAAGTGTAGATCCGGATGTGATTGGGAGGGATAATCCACGGCATGTGCCGAAAAGTAAATTTCAATCTTCTCCGATTGTTGTTTTCTTTTTTCCATTCAGTTTCTAATAGAATGATCGAACTTACATCGGAACGCGATACCTGAGGTTCTCAGACAGCTGAATGTAAAGATTACTGATATTTAGAATGAGACGTTGTGTAATCTGGCCATATTTAATAAAGTTTAGGAGGAGCACTCTGCCTCCATCTTCACGGCAGAAGTCTCTTTCTGCTGCCTCTATTTCCAGGATAAAAGTGAGGAAGATGAATGCAGCAAATTTGCCCAAAAACCTCAGCCAGTATTAAGGTTGTTCAAATGAAACCCGTTCTGGAATTACTCTGCGATAACAGTAATTCACATGGGCACTGAGACAGGCGTCTCAGTGAGGTTCCATCCGATGGGTCTCCTCCCGTGAGCTACTGCTGAACTACTGACCCACCGCGGCTTTAGCATATTCTAGCGCATTCTTGAGTGAACTGAACACGAGACTGGGTTTCATTACAACAACAATCGTGTGAACCAGACTACACGGCGTCACATTCCGTAATTGGGACATTCATGTATTCTTGATACATTTAGGCTTAATCGCGGTGAGTGCCAGCACAATGTTGGTTCGGCTCACAGACATTCTTTTTCCGGCTCTCTGTCTCTCCTTGGCTAAAGCTCTCGTTCACTGCCCAGATTTTTCTTAAAGTAAAGTGGTGGAGAGCCGGGATAGCTCAGTCGGTATAACGACTGGCTATGGGCTCGATACAGGTGTCGAATTTCGAGTCCCGGTAGGGTCAAAAATTTTCTCTTCTCCAAGTCGCCCAAACCGGTTCTGGGGCACACACAGCCTACTATCCAATGGGTACAAGGGCTCTTTCTCAGGGGGTAAAGCGTCATGGGGCGTGAAGTTGACCATTCGCCTCCATCTAGTGTCGAGGTTAAGAATGGTGGAGCTATACCTCCACCTCGTCATACGTCTTCATAGCGCACAGAGAAAACTTAACATGCAAGTACCAGATGTTCTCTCATGGAGCATCACTAACACCATGGGGCTGAGTCCTTCTTGAGAAGCGAACAGCTGCTCATGCACTCAAGTAAATCCTAGTGTTTTACAGAATCCGAAAGTTCATTATCATGTTCGCAAGAGCCCCCACAGGTCCTTATTTTGAGACATATGGATCCAAGAGGATCCATTTTAGTAGTATTCTTCCATCTAATCCTAGGTCTTCCATATGATCATTTTTCTTCCAGTTTCTGCTACCAAAACATTGTATGCATTTCTCTTGTCCCTATTCGTGCTACATGCCCATTTCATCACTGATTTGATCATCCTAATATCTGATGACGAATTACAAATTATGAAGTTCCTCATTATACAGTTCTCCAACCTCCTGCATCTCAATCTTAGCTACAAATGTTCTTCACAGCGCCCTATTCTCAAACTAAGGACCAAGATTCACGCCTACACAAATCAGGCAACAATTATAGTTTTAATCTTTAGGTTTTTAAACAGCAGACGTAAACTATTATCTTAGTTATATGTTAACGTTTATCAGAGTAAATACGAGTAGTAAAGGTAAAAGTTAAAATTGTTCCTGTGCTTAATTAAATACGCACTATTCCATGAGGACTTATAGGGAGCGGAGGTATAGCTCCACCATTCTTGACCTCGGTACTAGTTGGAGGTAAGGGGTTAGCTTCATGCCCCGGCTGCTTTACCTATGGGGAAATACTTTCTGGTACTCTTTGTATAAGAGTCTGGGTGGGCCACACAGCCAGTCTGGATGTTGTGGAGAAAATAAAAAATCTCTTGTCCCTACCGGGAATCAAACATCGGACGTGTAGCCCTTCGTTAGCGAAAGATCTATCCCGGCTCCGCAAGTAAACAGTAAAACAGTTTATGGAATTGGTACGTACCTTTCTGCTGCTTGCATCCGCATTGTCAGTATTCATCTCAGTGTCGAGAAACTTGTAAGCAGGCCAAAGCAGAGAGAATCAGACGTCAGCGAGCATTTCCCACCGTTTCGCGAGGCGCACAGTCTCGCAGAAGTCGCACGCAGAACATCCACACAACTTAAGCCCACATTCTTCGAAGGCGATTATTTAAACCGCAGATTCTATCGACGAAAGTGTTTGTCTTCTGATAACGCGTGTTGTATACTTCAGAAGGAAACACGCCCTTGCGCTCCCACGTGTTTTATTCCTGTAAGCAAGAAAACTTGTGTTCATATCCCACATCCTGTCAGCTTTCAGATCCAGGAAACACTCCGTCCTTATCTTGTTGTGCCGATATTACGGCAGATCAGATCCAAACCAGACAGCGGTAATTAATATCTGAATTCCATAAAAGGCTGGAAATTTCTTGAATTGCCGAGCAACTGCTACCATCTCAAGAACCTGCTTGTCAGTTAACTTACTCCACGGAGCTGAGACCTCGAGAAGTCTCCAGTCACGCAGTTACTGAAGAATTTCCCAACATTTTACGGAACACGACAGTTCATTACCGTGTTCACAAAATCCCTCCACCGGTCCCTATCCTAAGCCAGATTAGTCCAGTCCATACCATCCCAACCTCTCTCTCTCTCTCAGGTCCATTTTAATATTATCTTCCCACCTACGTCTATGCCTTCTTAGTGGTCTCTTTCCTTCTGGGTCTCCCACCAAAATCCTATATGCATTCATTTTCTTGCCATGCGTGCTACACGCCCTACCCATCTCATCATTGTCTGCTTGTCGAAAATGGAAGAGCAGAAATTATTAAATGCTAGTTTAAATATAATTCCAGTCTTCGAAATGTTACTAGGATGTAAATTAATAGCAGGGACGGTATGAACTCAGTCCTGATCACCAAGAGTCACGTGCTGGAACTACCCAACGCATGGAGCACTCTTCTTCACGGTCAGATTCCCCCCCTCCCTACGCCAACAAGCACTGTCTTGCTTTTGGACAACTACAAAACGCTGAATGGCTGCCTGCCTTCTTGCGGAAAAATATCACGTATACTCGCCAGTAAATGTTTAAAGTCGCATTGTGTTAGTGCCCTGTTCAAAATAACTATTGGTTACGTCACAAAACAAAGAATAATATGTACAGCAGGTATTTCTTACTTGTTTAGCAACGTTTAGTATTATTTGTAATGTTGTCTTGCTAATTTACAGTTCGTGTCTTCATACTGCGAGCCCACGCGGTAGCGTAGTTGGTTGAAGCACTGTTCTATAAGCCGCAAGGCCACGGTTTCGATTTCCGTTGAGGGATCATTGGATTTTTTAATTGACCTAATCCTTACAGTCGCACTATGGCCCTGCTGTGGACTTAGCCTCTAAAACAGAAACGAGTACCAGGAATCTTCTTGGGGTTAAAGGGCGACTGGCGCGTAATGCTGATAACCTCACCTACACCTGTGAACCGATTGTCTAGAAAATGTGGGGACCTCAACGTCTCGCAACCCTATGGACCTCCATGGCCTGTTACAGGGATAGCTTTACCATTTTTTAATCAAGATCTAAAAGTTTTTGATCATGGTACATTAGTAAAGATATTATGTTTCTGGACGTTATCCATCGTCTTGTTAATATTTCAAAACACAACGTTTCGGGGACTGGATTCTATCTCCCGTCTTCAGGTAAAACCTACTCAGTTAGGCCGAATCGATAGAGGTGGTTCCTGTCTCCGGCGATAGGGACTTGCTCTATCATTGTGTTTTGATATATAAAAAGGACGGTGTTTTCGATAAAAACAGGACGATAGATATGTCCAGAAAAATAATATTTACCATTTTTTACCTTCAACTCCTTACTCTTGAAAAGTTCGGAGTCTTTGCCTGTAAGTGGCGAACGTCGTGTGTTCTGAACACACTCCGATTGAAAACGGAAGTGCTGCACCCAGCATTATGGACTTCCGGCCTGACGGGCGTTACGAATCATGACCATAAAATTCACGATGCAGAAAGTATTTCAGCGCTCAGAGACAAATTTGCTATAAATGTTAATATTTTAAGACAGTACATGAAATACAGTGCCGTGTGGAGGCAGGTTAAAATAACTCTATCATAGCGCTGAGAATCGTAGACGACGACGAAGAAGAGGGAACCCGGTGCCTGGGCCACTCTGTTGTCACTTGGGGTTCATAAATACAAAGACATGGTCCTACAGGTTGGGGGTTGGATGCAAGGCTCACAATCTTGCTGTGTAAAAGAATTACTGTTGCGAAATTCAGAGGAGTGAAAAAACGGATAAATCTGGCAGAATATTCTAAAGAAGGCCATGGTTCAAAAAGGCTCTTTTCCCGATAATGAAGTAAAATACAAGACCATTTTTTGTTAGAGAAATGGTTATTTGTTGATAAATTCATATAGCTTGCGCCAGGCTTCGGCGACCTATCAGGACATCAAACTGGCCCTTGGCTATCCTATGTGCATGCATCAGTATGATTTTTTTTTGCTAGTGGGGTGGGACTAAGTCCCTTGTACTGCAGCCACTTCTGGCCTATTGTACCAGCCCATGATAATAGGTGAGGGTGATTGTGGAGCAATTGGTGGGATGAAGATTGGCAGGGGAAACCGAAGTACTCGGAGAAAACCTGCCACAGCGCCACTTTGTCCACCACAAATCCCACTTGACCAGACCCCGGGATCG
Organism: Cryptotermes secundus; assembly: GCF_002891405.2. Lineage (NCBI taxonomy): Eukaryota > Metazoa > Arthropoda > Insecta > Blattodea > Kalotermitidae > Cryptotermes > Cryptotermes secundus. The sequence continues at coordinate 15,146 of NW_019727101.1, forward strand.
AACCCGGGCCTCCGCGGTGGGAAGCCAGCGACTAACCGCTTGAGCTGTGGCGAGACCCGCATGCATCAGTAAGGCAGAGGGGCGAGCTGGGCTTGACTGCTATCCAAATTCTGTTCTAGAATGTTATGGCATTTCGGGTGTTCAGAATATCTGGAATAAGACCATCAACTTTAACATTTTAAAATTTACATTTGTTTAATTACTGCTATTTCTGAAGGTAAAAGAGATTCGGCTGTATTACTGCCCTGCGCCGAAGAAGGTTCCGCGGGAAGCCACCTCCGTTTCTAATAGAGGAGTCACTGAGCAGGTTAATGTAGCGGTAGCGATCTACACTTGTATTTTGGAGGTGCTCCGTCCCTCCAGGTAAATGTCTGGATAGTACTGTGGCATGTAGACCCGTTGCTAGGCAACAACGGGGAAAGAATCAAATGTATAACAGCCATTATTACGTAACGGCTCTGTAAACAAGCATGTTTCCACAACAATAACACGATGAAACAAAAAAGGGGAGCGGTGATTTCTACACGGTCCTTGCAGAGATTTATAAGGGGGAAAATTTGAGATCTGGAGTTGGTTAGAAAATCAGTCAGTCATTCAGTCAGTGAATTAGTTAGTTGGTTGGTGAGTGAGTGGGGTTAAGTTGTTATGAGCTGATGCTGTTGGAAGCTGGTAGCTGAGGTGCGGGGACAGGTCAGGAAACCAGAAGAAGGGAAACGTCCGCCGTTGGAAGCCGCTACCGAGCAACGGCTTTTGAAGAGTAACTCCTGACACTATCGTGTCTGTAACAGTGAACTGTAAAGTGTAGTAACGAGTTGTATAAACGTTCAATAAATCCACTTATCATTCCAAACCCTGTATATAGTCACTCAATCACGTGGCAGTATCTTGAAATCGGCCACTACAGCTCCCTTCAATTCAATGCCATATAATCAGATGTACTGACGAGGGACAATATTGGTGCAATCGGAAAAGCTGTGATACCGGGCACGGAATTCCACGATGCGCGAACCCTTTCAGGAACGCGTCTTTTCTGTAACGCGGAAAACATGGCGTGTTAGCAATACTGTGAACACGAACGGGTTCCCCCCGTCCCCTCGCTTTCCTGTCTCTGCTGTTCGCATCAGCCTCGCGTGGCGTAACATCCTCTTCGTGGTCGAGTGGTCAGCCATCTTTCTTCCGAAAGTCCCGAGTTAAGACCTCAGCCCGGAGTGAATTTTCCAGTTCACTGAGTTCAGAACTTCATGTAATGGCGCCCCTTAGATAAGCAAAGATTTGACGTAGCCTGCCTTCTTGACTGTGTGTGTGTGTGTCTGTGTGCAAAGAGGAAGAGAGAGGTGGCAAGTTACCAAGGGCAGCAAAGAAACATATCTTCCAGTCACAACTTGAGCAACTGGAACAGTCTGTGGTTGGTTGAGTGACTTGGCCTTGGAATACAAAATGAACACTGACAAACGCTTCATAAATTTCACCGAGAGATGCCATTTTGATATCAAAATCATACAGTCCATTTTCTTCTCATGTAAATTTTATCTTCCCTCCGTGGCAACATATGCTGATGCAACAGAAGACGCGGTGTTTTCTATGAGGCCAATGATAGGCAACGGTCCGATAAAAATTTAACATCATGCAACACTAGAGGAACTGTGTAAGATTTGAGGCTTTCACGGCGGTGACTATGAAGAAAGCAGTCTTCTGGGATTTGGCACCGTTTATATGTGGTGTTAACAGACGTTTCGGAGGAACGTATCGCCTCCATCTTCAGGGTAGAAGAAAAAATATAAGAATTCTACAATCTTTTTTTTACGTCAATTTACAATCTACTTGACACTGCAAGTAATAA
>NW_019727101.1:19125-109753 GCF_002891405.2 Cryptotermes secundus
TTGGCTTGCTGTTGTGCATATTCATGCCTTGGGATAGGATTGTGTGCGAGTTGTTTTCCAGAAGGTTTGTCTGTGGAATATTTTGTCTTGGAGTGCGTTTATTTCGAGCATTAATTAGTTCTTTGTATACTGTGCATCCCTTGTAGTTGGCGGGATGATTGCCTTGGCACAGCGCACAAGTAGCTGGGGTGTCGTGCGTTTTTGTGCATGTTTTCGAATCGTGTTGTTGGCCGCATTTCACGCAGTAGTACGGTTTATTGCAGTAGGATTTGGAATGCCCGTACTCCTGGCAGCGGGTACATTGCACTATTTCCCTCCGGTTTCTTGGTGGTTCGACTCTTATTTTGGTGTTGTATATGAATTGAAGATCGTATATTTCTTTGTTGTTTACTTTTGGCTCTAGGTCAACAAAGAACAGAGGCAGTGGTTCTTTGGTTACTCTGTGCCTTACATTAACGATGTTCCGAACTTGGTGCCCTTTGGCATTTAGTTCGTCTGCTATTTCCTGCGGCGAGACGGTGGGGTGTATATCCCGTATGACGACTCTATATGCCCGTTCTTGTTTTAGTTGGTATGTGTGGTAGATTACGAAATCTGTAATCTGAGAACCGGTAAAAGCAGACTGCATTTACCGGTTCTCACGGTCTCTTCGCTTGCAGATTTCTGATATTTTTCTTCTACCCTGAAGATGGAGGCGATACGTTCCTCCGAAACGTCGGTTAACACCACATGTACACGGTGCCAAATCCCAGAAGACTGCTTTCTTTCACTAGAGGAACTGTTGGAAGTGGTATTCCCCGTGTGGTCCGCGCCGAGGCTATACAGCGGGAACCAATAGGAAGTTAGCCAATCGGAGGTCTGCGTAGGCCGTTACCACTCCTGAGTTGCAAGTGACTAGTGTCAGTTCGTGGCTGGCCTTGATGAATCTCCATTTTTAGCAGCCGCTACCTAGCAATTACCGCCTTTACTTGTTCCACTATCCCGGCTTTCATCTGTCATGTCACAGAATTAATACCTAACTACGCATTAATCTGAATGATTTCATATGGAGGGAATATTCGAGATACACAATTCCATCTCTAGCTACAATTTCCACAGTTAGGGCTTCCATCTATCAGCTCCAGAATATACCAAATCACGATTCCACAGAATATGCAAGCTATCAAAAATGGGAAATTTTATTTTGGCAATGGTGGAAACTGTAATGCCGACTGAAGCACAGGTACCTCTCACTGACGCCTAGTTATCCTATCCATAGTTACTAATAACAATAACCTTAACTACAAGTTAGAATAACGACACATTTTCAAGTCTTTTGTATATCTGGACTGCCTGCTCAAGTACCAATGACAGGGAAGTGTATGTTATTTTTTCACCACGTTTAGCAGAACACCAATCGCAAAATAACGCAGCTTCTCCCAGGGTAGTCCATACCACCACATCCTATTTCTCTAAGACCAATTTTAATTTTATTTACAGACCTACGTTTTTATTTTCTTAGTACACGTAGTCTTTTTCCTCTTGGCGACAATTGCGAACCGATATATGTGTTTGACAGATTTAGACCTGGCAAGGAATATAGTTTTGGAGCCGGGATAGCTCAGTCAAGTAGGCAGATAGTCTGAATGACCCGGGAATCGGAGTTCGATTCCCGGCAGGGTGCAAGGGAGTTCGCTTTTCTTCAGAAAGTCCAGACCGACTCTGGGCAAATGACTTTCAAATTAAATTCTCATAGGCAGAAATAGATGGAAAAACTTTAAACATAATGCCATATGAAACAAGTATTTGCTATCATATAGGACAACAGCGTATGAAGAAGAAGAGATGTTGGTAGACAAAGGAAGCGTTGGAGTAGAACAGGCTTGTAGGAATATCTTCGGACGGGAGAAAAAGGATACGGGTAATATTATTCTTCGTACAAGGATATGGAATTTTCTCATGTAGACACCTTTCATCATTAATTAAACAAATAAATAGTAATGCAGTAGCGGTTTCCAAGTCATTAACAATGGATCTACCGTTGTTAAGAGAGATGTCGTGGCTTATTTCAAGCCAATATTTGCCTCGAGGGATTGAGAAAAAGCAAGAAAACCCTCAGGACAGTCGGCGTCCCAAACATAATTCGAACAGGTCATCTCCCGGAGAGAAGTTGGAAGTGGTTCGTAACAGATTTTCAGGAAAAAGCTACAGTTCACTTCAAACTGTCCACGTACAAAACTGCGTTCAACCGTGCGCTCTATGTTACCCTGGCATCATCGTCTTAATTGGCCTAATTGTGAGGGGTCGCCTGTAAAAATGCACAAAACAGTTTAGTGCCTGAGTTCATTTCTTTAACAGTGTGCACCAGAGGTCGCATTCAACCAGTTCGAGCCTGTATGAAGCACGAAATTCATGAAAATAATATTTAAAAGTTCATTTCCTACCGTAGGGAAAGTGAGTCTATATAGCTTCGTTAATGTAGTGTGATTTGGGGCCGGAGAACAAAGGTTCGATACCGGACAAAGAAGGAGATTTTTCTCTTCGCCACGCGCTCCAGCCAAAATAATGTAGCATGTAGACCCGTTGCTAGGTAGCGACCACGAAATATTCTGAGGGCGCACTATCATCATGAGGCGGTGACGTAACTCGTTACGTCATCAGGAATTTACTAAACTCTGCTTCCAACGTACCATGGTACGCATGGATGCGAACGAAGATGCTCACACGGAGATCTTCATGGACAGACAGGAATTTCCTTGCGTAAGGCTGTCTACTAATGGCTACAATTAACTAAATGAATAGCTCTACGTACCAGAGTCCTTCTGAAGCTAATATCTGTTTAGGTGTTCAAATTTCCAGAATTTTATGCGACACAAAAGGCTAACTACTGTCTTAACGACAACTTACAACTGATCCCTATCCTCCTGAGATAGGCAAATTCACTCCGTACCCAACTCATTTCCTTAAGATCCATTTGAATGTTATCATCCAATCTATGCCCACATATTCCAAGGGGTTTATTTCTATCAGATTTCTGTAATAAAGCTTCGAGTGCGTGCTTGTTCCCTTCCTACATGTCCAATTACGGAGCTCCTCATTATGTAGTTTTCTACAGTGTCCTGCCGGTTCCTGCCTCTTTGATCCAAATATTTTCCTAGCTCTGTAGGCCCCAAATGCGAATACTTTCAGTGCACAGGTGCATCGGTACGGCGACCACCTCTCGCCCGTGGAAATCACACGGAACTGTGACGCGTGTTACCATGCCTTCAAATGACGCATACCATCCCACCAGTCAATGACAATATGAAAATGACTCTAATAATTTAGGATCCGAGATGGCTCAGTCGGTGTGGCAACGGGCTATGCTCTGGACAGATGGGGTTCGATTCCCGACAGGGATAAGATTTTTCTCCTATTCACATCGTCCTGACCGGCTCTGGGGCCCATCTGGGCTCCTATCCAATGGATAACGGGGTCTATTTCCTCGGGAGTAAGCAGACCGGGACGTGAAGCTGACCACTCACCTCCATCTATTTACTGAGGTCAAGAATACGTGGATCTATACATCCTCTCCCCCATGAGCACGTCTTCAGGGGGTGGTTCTTAATTAGGTGAAGCACAGAGAAAACTTGGCTTTCTCCGAATGCCTTATCACTGAGTGGTAATCTCTGTTAGAGGCTGAGTCGAACCCAGAGCCATAGCGTGGCTGGAAGGTTCAGGTCAAATGAAAAATCCAATGACCTCATTCAAAATCGAACCCGCGACCTTCTGGCTTATAGCACAGTGCCTTAACCAACTATGATACCGTGTGCCTCCTCCCCTAAAATGTTTGTAAGCAATTTCATTCCTGAAGCTTGAGCCACAGAAAAGGTGGGAAATCAAATGCTTCTGTACTTCGCCACAGTTCACGACAACGCTCTGAATGCTCACGGGTTGACCCAGGAAACCTAAAAATTGGTTATTTCATTTCAGATCCCGTCTCTAACACTTTCGACAAATAGTAACCACAAAATGCCCTGGCTCTTATTGCGGAAACATGTAGAAATGCAGTTTGGTTGTCACTGGAACTTCAGTAAATAAGTGTCCCGATATTTACATCTAATTATGAAACAGGGTTCAGGATCTTGGCTGATAATTTCTCTCAAAGTCTAACGGGCCCAGTGTCGAGGTTCCCATACTCTCACATGAGGACGGGAACAGATCCATTTGAGATTCTAAGAGTATTAGGTGCCATTTTCAGAGTAGCAGAATATTTACTCTTCTACCCCGAAGATTAAGGGGCAGGTTCCTCCGAAACGTCGGTATACGTTTAACAGACCACACGTAGTCACATTTCCTACCACAGTAATCCTGAGAAATAATTCCAGTTTCTGAAACGTTGTTTTCTGTTGGTAATATTATATGATCTGAACGGAGAAGTTCATGGAGGTAGCCCTAGGCCCACTGGGTCTGTAGTGCCAAGGGAAAGAAAAGAAAGAAAATATTATATGATCAAAAAATCAACTTTATTTATTAATTTATGGTTCATGTAATGACGCCCTCAGTAGCTAGGACAGAAGGAGCACCAATTCGTAAAAAGGTGTAAAGTTGCCCTGTGCTAAATTAGTTAAGCATTGTACGACTGAGACAGAAGAGGAAGTGGAGGTATGGGTCTATAATTTTTTACCTTGGCACTATATAGAGGTCAGTGGTCAGCTTCATGCTTCTGCACCTTTACCTAAGCCCCGGGGAAAGGCCTACGGTACCCCACAACCGTCTGGACGCCGTGGGGGAGAGAACATTCTTGCATTGCCTGGAATCTAACAGGGCCGTCCAACTCGTAGACCATCAGTATACCGATAAGCTATTCCAGCTCCGAGCTTCGCACGGTAGGATGATTAATGAATGACACTGAAACGTGTGGAATCTAGCAGTCGTGGCCTGCTTCAAAGTACTATCCTGACATTCTCCTGGATGGGCTAATGGAAACCACGAGAAGCGTCACACAAGATAGTCGATGTTCCGTTCGAGAATTGAACCGGGCATCTCCTACATAGCTAAGGAACTCAGTGGTACCAATTGACCCATTCGATCGTGACAGCTTATTAAAAGCGAAATGGTTCTGTTCACATACCTTTGTGTTCGTTTCCTGTAAATCGCGTTGTTTTATTTCGCCGAACAATCCAGGTGTAACATCACAGCCGCTATGCGACGAGCGGTAGGCTGTGCACTCGTTTGTTTTCGTGCCTGGCACGGAACTACGAGTAGCTCTGTGGCCGTCAGTTGCGCGGGAGGGCGAAGTGAAGAGGCACAGTAAGACAAAAAAAACTCGAGAGCTTTCTTTTTGTGCAGGAAAGAGGTCTCAGCTGATCACTTTGTGTACTAACAGGACAGTTATGCACAACACATCTGGGCAAGGTTCCAGCAGTGCCCACATCTTGACGATCTTGACTATGTTCGGCATGCCAAGCAATTGTTGGCTGCAAATTCCTTATGCTACAACCACTCACATCAGTGATGTAATTTGTGTACGTGGTTCACGGCGCATAAAATCATTTCATGGCTGAAGTTCATAGACATAATATTTAAAAATTCAGTTCTTACCTCACAGAAAACAATGCGTTTGTATAATGAGGATCATCCTATTATGGCTGCTTAAGGAACTAATCACCGATTACTGTGAGAATCACCCGAAATACATAAATACGTTCTGAGAGTAGAATGCAGAGTTTTGGTATCTTAAAGAATTTGCTACATTTGCAATGTGTTTAAATTTACACTTGGAAATAATTAACCCCAAATCCTATACCTGTCATATTTTTAGCATACTTTCCTTATTTTGAAAGAATAAAGTTTATATTTTTGGGGTTTCTCGGGGTGAGTTGAGACTGAGTCCACTTGGTACTTCAGCCACTATTTTGGCCTATTGTACCAGCCCCGAATTATAGATGATGCGTGTGGAGCAGTCGGTGGAATGAGAATTGGTAGAGGAAACCGAAGCACTCGGGGAAAACCTACCCCAGTGCCACTTTGTCCACCACAAATCCCATATGAATTGATACTGGATCGAACCCAGGCCGCCGCGGTAGGAAGCCGGCGACTGACCGCCTGAACTATGGCACGGAAATTGAAAGAATGAAACTAGACTCAAGAGATCGCCTTGCTCTGTGTGGGTCTGTGTATCCAACCTTATCAACTCCTGAATGCCTGAACCATTATTTCTGAAAAGTGGTATGTTTATCATGGCACCTGAGTCCATCACAACGGCAAACTTCATATATCCCTCTCTTCAGTCTCTGTGTCTATATATGTACCCCTCCAACTGCTAGGCAACGGCTATGTCAACACGTTTCCCCGGCAAAGAAGAATTGTTGGATGCGTCGTTTTCAATGCGGTTCGCGTACTATCAAAGCAAAGTAGGCGATTCGTTCTTATCAGAACTTCTTGTTATATTACATAAGATGACGGTCCAATAAAGCTGATATAATGATTCATTTATGGAAGGAGGGCGTTTTCCGGATAGGATTTTATTCTTCCGAAACGTCGGAAACTATTTCTACTATTATACTGGATTAGAAGTAAAAATGAAAGACCCTGAAGTTGCTACACCCAACTGATCACTGGGAAAAGCTAAAAATCATACTATAAAATTTTAGTTCTAATAAATAGTTGATTAAATTTATGATCTCTTGGAACGTGACACCATAAACTCTGGTGGGTGCGTACCAACATTTAGGAACTGCGTCCTTCATCTTTAAGAGTATAAGAACTGAAATATGAGTGCCTTATACCAGGTTACACGGAGTCACATGCCAGAAGACCGTAATTTTAATATTCATTCACCTCCGAATCCATCAAAAGTTTCCTTGGTCCTGGAGTAATGCTAAGTCGGTACTGAGCTGTACATGGTGCTACAAACATCACATACCCCCTCCCATTCTTGTCCTAATTAATATCAAAATTTATTCTGAATGTAGTCCTTCCAATATCGACATTAAAATTTCGTCGTAACGCAATTAAAATAACCAGGGATAGCTCAGTCAATATAGCAATGGGCTATGAGCTGGATGGCCCGGGTTTGACTCACGGAAGGTGCAAGAATTTTCTTCTCAACCCCACACCGTCCAGACTAGCTCTGAGACCCATATAGCCTCCTATCCAGTGGGTACCGGGGGCTCTATCCACGAGGATAAAACGGCAGGGGCATGAACCTGACCACTTAACTCCATCGAGTGCCGAGGTAAAAATGGTGGAGCTATATCTCCACTCCCCCCACATGTCATCATGGCATAGTGTTTAGTTAGGCACAGGGACAGCTTTACCCGTTAATTCGGTAAGGACCACTGCAACTTCTTCGCTTCCCAACACTTTATCCTCTCTCAAGCATACCTTTACCTCGAGAAGTAGCGGACAAGAACCGGAAGCCTTCAGAACCGGAAATATTCTAGGAGCTTCTTCCACTAAAAATGTAGTATCTCAGTACCTCTCCTCTCCTCTCCTCTCCTCTCCTCTCCTCTCCTCTTCTCTCCTCTTCTGTCCTCTCACGGTGCTTGAAAGGGTTAAATCAGATTACGTATAATCAAATCAGCATAAACCCTTGTATAAATCAGCAAAGAGAAACCTCTTCACTACAGCAGTCGCCCGCGGAATTTCAAATAGATACGCAACCTGTTGACCACGGAAGCCCTGTCACAGACAAGTGTTGGCCAATGCCATTAGCGGTGATTAATGATATTATATCTATTCAGTTGCATCTTCAAGTACGTCACAGCAGGTGTTTGCAATACACGTACTATGGATTGTAATAAGGCAACCAAAGGCATTGCATAAGCAAATAAATTCTGAATAGCATCATCTTGCAAGAGACGGAGGTAGAACGGGTATCTGCGTTTTCCACACTGCGCCACACCTTAGGCTGATTGACAGCAGAGGCTTTCGGAAGGCGACATATTCTGGAATGTTCCATTCGTTTTAAATAAACGCAAAACCATTCTCTTGTGTTCATGTCACCGAACGAATGATCCCACTGTTATAACACGAAGCACATAGCCTTCCATTCACCAGAAGCTGTTATCTTTAACAGGGCTGTCCAAGCTCAACCGAGGGGTCGGGCCCCATTATGAAAGTACATATTTCTAGCGTAGTCGGTATAACAACTGGCTACGGGTTGGACGACAGAGATGTTGGATTTCGAGTCCCGGTAGGGTCATTTTCTCTTGTCCATGTCGCCTAGACCGCTTCCGGGGCCCACCCAGCCTCCTATTCCGTGGGGACCAGGGGCTCTTTCCTTTTTACAAAGGACCTCGGAATTGTGAACACGGTAACGAACTTCGGGTTCCATAAAATGCTCGGGAATTCTTGAGTAGATGCACAACTGACGGCTTCTCAAGAAGGGCTCAGCTCATAGAGTTAGTCACAGTGTAAGTTTCACTCATTCATTCATCAGTAATCTGTCAGATGACAGGTCCACAGTCTCTTCCAAAACAGTTTCTCCACTTAATGCGATCTTCTGTTTTTGGAAAGAGACTATCCAGGAAAATTGATAATGTGGTAGTTTTTCCATTTGCTTTCCACATCGCAGTACAACAGCCGTTCAAACCACTCTGGTCACGCCTGTTGCTATACGAACTTGAACCATCTCGAGCATCATTTTCTCTGTGCTTCAAGTCGCTGCTGATGACGCTGCTTCCGGCTTTTAAATTGCACAGAAGTATCACTGAATTCAGTTTATGAACTAAGGATGAAATCTCTGAAAATGGGGCAGATGACCTTTCACTTGCAACTGTGAATAATTTCCATACATGCCAGCACGAACTGTCACGTTTTGTGCTTTCTCAACGAAAATTTCCAAAAACACAGCTGTTCGCTTCGCAATATCTGTGTGTCCGTAGGCAAGAACATGAGAATCGTTGAAGAGATTTTTCACAAAATTTGATATCTGTCAGTTTTACTAAAATTCGTATAAATATTCCAATTTCTAATTAAAATCAGAACAAAATAACGAACATTTCACATGAGCACCTGGCATACATTCCTACTTTCACCTCGAGCGTAATTCGATAAATATTTATCAGCGGGAAAATATTTACAAGAAAAGTTTAATAGAAAAATGATCCACACTATCACGTCCGGTATATATCTCATAGGTTTCAGATTTTGAATGCAATCAAACGAATGGAACTTGCATGGCGTATCGACATGACAGGAATAACGTGGCACAATCACGCGCAGATCCTTCGCTGTCTCCCAGCACGGCCATCTTACTGTACCCATTCTCCTCACATGGGCGTTGTGCAATTGGAACTGTAACAGAATAACCCAGTGCACTTTCACATCTGGATACAAAGTTAGTGTCTAACTCAGCGGCCTCCGTAGTCTAGTGGTAACGTTCCCACCTCATGACTCGTAGTACGCGGGTTCAAATACACGGCGGAGGTCGTCGAATTTTTAAGGGCGGAAAAATTCAGGGAACAAGTCCTCCGGGAGGGACTTTAAGCCGTGGGTCCCGTGTCGTAGCTTTACGGCACGTAAAACAACCTCATTTCTCCAAAGGAGATCACTGAGCCAAATTACGGACGTTTCCCGCCCAACAGCAGTCTCTAATACCTCTGGTAGATGGGGGAAGCATTACAGATACCTCTCAGCTAGTAGAGCCGGTCTCGCTGGCTGGGCGGGACTGATGGTAAGCATCAGTACCGGTAGGATATAGAGACTGGTAGAAATCATAGAGGGAAGCACAATGGACCAATACAGGTCTCAGTGTATGGGGAAACCCACCCTCTCCAATAACTAACTAACTAGTGTCTAACTCGACCACAGGAGCCGTGCCATTGATCGAGAAGTTACTAGCCGCCTTTCCACTGCGGTAGCCACAGTTCGACCCTAAGTTAGGCCATGTTGGATTAGTGGAGCACATAATGGCACTAAGACCGTACTGGGGTTTCCAAGCCAATTCTCATACCACCAACTGTTCCACATTCATTAATCATCATATCTTTGACGTTCACTAGTCTGAATGCTGGCAGAATCGTTAAGTAACCAACTTCTTTGAAGTAGTATTATACTCTCTGGCCTGTTCATGCTCAGAATTAATTCTGAAATATTAATCTTACAGACAGCCGGTAGGACTCCTTGGACGGGGGATTAGCCCTGGCAAGGCCGCTAGCTACACAGGGCAACAGGAACATGGAACACAGACAACCATACATCCATACCTAGAGAGCGATTCAAACCCACGACATTTCGTGACCCAAGACCGCGCGGCCACTGTGTACGGCTCAACTTAAGGACACGTTCCCCTATTGTGTCATAAAGTGTAAACTCAAGTCTTTTGGGGGCAAATATATTCCTCACCATTCGCCATAACCTTGGCCAAGTCTAGAGTGGAGCCACGATATAAGGATCCGTGGTTCCGCGGACGGAAAAATGTAGCACTGTTGTCAGTTGCCTTCAACTCCAAATGTCGAAGATTGCAATTGAAAGCATGCAGCGTTCAGACAACATACCCGTACGTGTGGTGGAGCATTGCTCGGAAATAAAAACACAGCAGGCAACGCCACTGCTGGCCAGTGCTGTTTCGAGGTGGAAACCACTGACGTTACTATCGGACAATACTGTTTCTAGAAGAATAGACCTCAGCGCTGAAACAATAGAACTGTAAATCAAGTCCAGACATTACGACTTAAACATTTCGAAAATGATTCCCGGATTGAGAAAATATGGGGGGGATTTAGGAAACGTATGCATGGTGTAACAGTTCTGGGGCGTGCCCATTTTGTTTCATTATGCAACCTCGAAATTAGTATGACATAAGAAAAAAACTATACTGGCTTAAGATATCTCATTTTTATTTATGGCTTCTGCCTGTAACATTTTCACTGTAATAGACGTTTTTAAGACTACGTTCGAGACGCACGGAGGGACATATGATTCATATAAAGCATCCATAATTGTTGCACGATTTTGATGAAAACTGGAAGGTATTCACTCACTCACTCATGGAGCTGAGCCTTTCCTGATTAGCCACCAATCGTTCAGCTATTCAAGACCTCCCCAGCATTTTATGGAACCCGAAGGTTCATTACCGTGTTCACAAAAGCCCTCCACTCGATCCTATCCTATCCCAAGCCAGATCAATCCAATCCATGCCATCCCTTCCTATCTTTCTAACATCCATTTTAATATTTTCCACCCACATACGTCTTGGTCTTCCCAGTACTCTTTCCTTCTGGCTTTCTTAACAATATCCTATATGCATTCCTCTTCTCCCTTCATTCGTGCTACACTCCCTGCCCATCTCATCCTCCTTGACTTGATCATTCTAATTATACTTGGAGAAGAGTATAAGTTATGAAGATCCTCATTATGCAGTTTTCTCCAACATCCTGTCGCTTTTTTTATTGCTAGTGGGGTGGGACTAAGTACCTTGTACTGCGGCCACTTCTGGCCTATTGTACCAGCCCCAGATGACAGATGAGGGTGATTGTGGAGCAATTGGTGGAATGAAGATTGGCAGGGGAAACCGAAGTATTCGGAGAAAAGCTGCCCCAGCGCCACTTTGTCCACTACAAATCCCACTTGACCAGACCCGGGATCGAACCCGGGCCGCCGCGGTGGGAACCGACTAACCGCTTGAGCTATGGCGTGGCCATCTTCTCGCTCCACCTGGAATGGATTAAAAAATTATATTACAACTCTCTAATACAATATTTCATGAAAATTCTCAGAGCGGTTCTCGAGTTGTTACTTGGGGACAGACACAGTCAAACAAATAGGCATATTTCTGAAACTTCTCATTAAACAATATGACATTTATAATTAAAACAGGTTAGGATCCCTAAGTTAGCACAATGTATTTATTGTTCACCAGAATTATGCAGGGTGTTGTTACGGACAAATGGAGTCCACAATCCAAGTCCAATGGAATTAAATTGGGATACCTGATTACACGCACCACAGATGACCGGCTGCGTCACCGAACTTCATATCAAGCTGCAGCTATTTCCTAAACACTCATGGGCACGTAAAGCATTATGTTCTGGGAAGTGACACCGTGTAATTTGGTGAAGTTTACAAAAGTTTCAGAGGAACATACTACTACCATCTTCATGGGCAAAGAGTAAGTCAAAGCAAGCCAGAAGACAAATCATTACCAAATTTCACTCTGCCTTCTTGGCTTGCTCTTCAACTCTGAGTTGGAGAGAATAAGTTCCTCCAAAACGCTGGAGAACTGCTACCAGAAAATATGGCGTCAAACCCCACAACCACCAATCTGAGTACCTCAAAACAAACATTCATGTATGTATTGTAAAAATGTATTTGCAGATTTTAAAAAGTGGTATTGGAACTTCAGAAATAGTAATATTCTACAGCACTTCAGTCTACACTTAAAAGCTTCAACGTATTATACAGGGGATGGACAAAAATATGGAAACACCTAGTGAAATGCATGCCTGAATTGAAGCGTTTATTTTAGCGACGTTTGTAGGTCACGCTATCGTATCTGCCCAACACCACTACTTGTACAACCTCCGCAATACGTTGCAAGCTTCATTTGTTGTCGAGATAGTGTTCTGTGCAGTTTTTTGTGCATCACGTCAGAGCTAACAGAATCCGAACGCGGGCAAATTGTTGGGGCCCATATGGTGGGTGCTTCCGTAACCAAGGTAGCCCAGGTTTTTGGTGTTTCGCGAGGCACAGTATCCAAGATTATGACCGCATACAGGAGGACTGAAAAAACCGCATCCGATAAATACCAGCGTGGACGGAAATGTGTGTTGAGTGATCGAGACAGACGAACATTGCGTAGGATTGTGACGAAAAATAAGAAGACTACAGCTGCAAAAGTGGCTGTTCAACTGAATGTCACACTCACAAACCCTGTCAGCACCAAAACAGTACGAAGGGAACTCCCAAAGCAGGGTATTTCTGGACGAGCTGCAATTCCAAAGCCACTCATCAGTGATCAAAATGCCACTAAGAGGACAGTGTGGTGCCGAAGTCATAAAACCTGGACTATGGAGCAATGGAAGGCGGTCATTTGGTCGGATGAGTCCAACTTCACACTGTTTTCGACTTCTGGCCGAGTTTACGTCTGGAGAACGCCATCCCAAGCTTACGATCCAGATTGTTTGCCGCCAAGAGTAAAACATGGCGGGGGTTCGATCATGGTATGGGCAGCCATATCGTGGTATTCTGTCCGACCCATCATTACCCTGCAAGGTCACGTCACTGCCAACGACTATGTGACCATTTTGGGCGACCAGGTCCATCCCATGGTGCAAACTTTGTTCCCTAATGGTGATGCCATTTACCAAGCCAACAATGCCTGTCTTCACATAGCTCGCATCGTCCGGGCCTGGTTTTCCTCTCAGCAGGGTTTGATCGATACATCAAGGTGTGGGATACAGAAACTTGTCAGTGTGTGTCTCATTTCACAAACAGCAAAATTCCTTACTGTGCAAAGTTTCATCCGGAGGAGGACAAACAACATTTATTTGTTGCTGGAACATTAGACGAAAATAATCTGTTGGGATATACGATCAGGAAAAATCGTCCAAGAATATAACCGTCATCTTGGTGCAGTTAACACGATCACAATTTTTGACGAGAATCGGAGTTTTGTAACAACATCTGATGACAGAAGTCTTCGTGTGTGGGACTTGATATTCGGAAGGATATAAAGCTTGTAGCTGATCCCACGATGCACTCAATGCCTGCAGTGACACTGTCACCAAACCAGAAGTGGCTGGCATGCCAGAGCATGGACAACAAGATTGTCATTTTTTCAACTTTGAATCGGTTTAAGATGAAACGCAAGAAAACCTTCAGTGGACATATGGTAGCTGGTTATGCATGTGTCCCTGATTTCTCACCAGACATGAGCTACTTGGTCTCGGGGGATGCTTATGGCAAATGTTATATATGGGACTGGAAAACCACAAAGCTGTACAGGAAATGGAAGGCTCATGACGATGTCTGTATTGGAGTACTGTGGCACCCACATGAACCTAGTAAACTCGTTACTGCTGGCTGGGATGGTCTTATAAAGTACTGGGATTAAAGTGGTAATTTCAGTCAGGGAAAAAAAATCAAGAGTTTTTCATTCCTTGTTTATTTGTTTGTAATTATGACAGTTTCACATAACCTGTATAGTGCCAAGAACAATCTTAAGAAGGGAGCGGATGTAACAGCCGGAGAATAGTCGCTGCAAGAGGAGTAGCCGAACCAAAAGAAGACGCAGCAAGCACAGTCTTCAAAGAAAAGGAAAGGGGATGCACCGTTAGGCTATTCGGGACGAACAGACTTAAGGAGGGAGCAATGTGGCGTACTGGCTCTACACAGGAACTGTTGAGCCATAGAGGCCTCGGGGCATGCGCGCAATGTGAGAATTGTGGATTGTATCGGCGTGTTGCCTGGTGAAAACTCTGTGAACGCTTGGATTGCGCAACAGGAAGTGCGAGTGACGCCACATACCCCACTCATCCCGTAACTATGCAATGCTCGGTAAACACCCCACTCCGCTAAGCTGTGACGTCATGCAACAGTGGTAGCTATCACGTAACTGTTTTCTGTCTTCAGTGCGGAGGCTACATACCGAGGAGTACTCGTCAGTGTTGAACCAGAGAGTTACTAGTATTATGAGCAGTATTCACTCAGTTGAAGTTACGAGTTCGAGTATTGAGTAAGAGTTACGAGCAGTTGAGAGCAGCGGAAGCAGGCGCAATGGAACCAGGAATGCCAAGCGTGATGTAGAAAACTTCATGGGTGCAACAGTGGATTAGAAGAACTGGTGTATGTAAATCAGCGACAGTGCTGTGTATCTGAGTGTAATTGAGAGAGTATGTGTAACCAAGCTGTTAATAAAGCCAATCATCCGAACTAGAACCTGTCATTTTGTCACACATAACCCCCCATACGTGACAATAATTTATCAGGCCCCGGTACCAAAAAGGTTGAGAACTACTGACTCAGATGACCTGCCCAATGCAACATTCCCGAACAGTAGACATGCATGAGTGCAGAAGTACAGTTTGCCTAACCCTTCCCTCTGGCAACCTTTTTGCATCTCACCACCATCCTGACACAACCAACAACTGGTGCCGTTTTCTCATTTGTAGGCATTCATTACAACGCATATTTTTATACATATCCTCATCTTCTACTTTTGTATTAGGCCCTCTGGCCTCTTTCCTATCAAAATTAATCTGGAACTATTGATCTTACAGTCAGTAGGACTCCTTGGGCTGGGGAGCAGCCTGTTGCAAGGCAGCTACCTACATAGAACACAGGCACAGAAGAAAGGCGGGCAGACATATATGCCTCGAGTGGGATTTGAATCCACGATCCACAATCCCGGTGCTTGAGTGGGCAAAGACATATCACACCTCTGGCTGCGGGACAACTGAACGCTGCCAGTAGCTCAGACTATGCAATGGTTAATGGTGTAAGAATTGATGAATAGGAAGGGATGTGGAAGGCAGTGATGAGGCTTATCTCGAGGTACCATATGGCATTGGCCTGAAGGGACTGGATAAAATCATGAGAAAGTCACAACATTCTGTATGCTGACCCAGATTCGAACTGGACACCTCTTGGAGTGACAAACATTTCCGCTTGACCCTGCTTATTGTTTTACAAAGTAACAAAAAGTTCTGGGAAGAACTAATCACCTACTCCCTTTTGATATTTCATGGATCTCACAGAAAACGATACGTCCAACAATTCTTCTACTGTCTATTGATTTTGGAGTGATGTAGTTTGATTTCTATTTAAAGATAACTTAGCAATATGCTGTGTGCTATAATTTTACCTATGTGAAACTTTAAACGGAGCTGAAATAGTGCTCAGTAATTCTTTTTATGAGGTCCTCCCCATAAGAATTGAGTTTTGAAAGTCATCCAGAAACAATAAAGCAACTCCTGAAATTGCAGTGAGGCCTGTCCTGCATGGGCAACATTGGTTCTTGTACGTCGACTATGATAAGAAATATAACAATGTTTGGGTTTACAATAATTTTTTATTATGAATATGAAACATTGGATGTTCTCAGAATCCATGTGTTCTGATTCCACTGCACACAGTAACGTTTAAGTATAGCGACAAATCAAAATTGTAATTTGACTAAACCATTAAAGGTTCACTAAAATTTCTCGAGAGTTATTGCAGCAGGAATGTCATTCAATACCAACACTGGAATGTAAAATATCTATACTACAGCCAATATTTTCAAGGAAATTATGCATATGTAAGAGATAATGTAATATTTTTGATGTTCCAGCCAAATGTTAGCTGCAGTGAGTAATGGGGCCTACACAACGTTCTGTATTCTCATATTTAGGTTTTAGTGACCTGTGTCAAATATGTAATTTTGTGTTTAGAAATTCAGCTGCATTGTCTCTTAAAGCTGTTATAATGTTTAGGGACATATTGCAATACCATCTTCAGGGTGAATGAGGCAGGAGGAGGATGGAGCCCAATATATCTCAAAAGAAATGGGGGGGGGGTGCGAAGCATGGTGCTATTCAATGGGAAGTGGACGTGGCCTGATTTATGCCTCGCAGTGGGAGTAAGGACGAGAGTGTAGAATGTACTCCCTCCTTTCCACCAGAAAGCACCATGTGGTACAGTCTCACCCTCACTTCCATTCTAAGCCCTAAATGTTGACCTCCATCCACCCTGAAGATTTAATTGTAATGGACATTAAAATGTTGTAATAATGTCCCATAGGACTAGATCCTGACAGCTGAAATTATACAATGTTTAGCATTTTTCATGACACACATAATTAATGATAAATACTTCTGTAAGTAAAACGTAAATGTTTTCAATATTCTTGTACGAAGGTATTCCTGGGAAATTTACACCCATATAAATTTGTTTGTACTGAGAAATGAAATGCTATAACAGGCATCATTTTAGCATAAGACTTGGGTAATTTTACATGTCTGGTGATCAGTGCAACGAAGACATTCCAAGTCTAAATGTTTCTGATGATGGATGGTGTGTAACAATAATAAATATGATGTAGGGCAGATATGAGGTTATCAAAACAGTTCTTATACAGAGTCCTATCTTCTGGGAGGACATAATGCCATGCAGTCAACCCCACAAGGTAGAGGTGACATACTACTCCAAAACGTAGGTTGACTTTTAAAGAATTACATGGCATTGTATCCCTGAAGACAGAAATCAAAACATAATTGTTTTTCTGGGCACTGTCCGTCTTGCTGAGGATCCTCAAACATGACTTTTTGGAAATTCAATCTGTTTCTAGCATCAGGTATAGACAGCAAAGCTTTCTGTTTACTTTGGCTTGTTAGTATTCCTGCTCAGTGGACAACAAAGTAAGTTATAAGCACGGTATATGTTGTTAACGTCAGAAATTATCAGCAATAGCTAAGATGCTAACAGAATATATTTCGCTTCAAGCTTATTTCATTGTCCAGTGATCAACACTGGCTCCTTCCAATGGGCCCAACTGACCAGAAGCCTTATGTTTCCTTACACCTGAAGACAAACAGATCCAATTCCACAAATGCTGTATTTGAAAAAACTCAAAATGCATCACAACATTGAAAATAATAATCATGTTTATGGTGACACATGGATTCAGAAGGAACTGGAGCTGTACATAAATGCAATTTGATATCAACATGACATGACATCAGGATCTGTGGGGCCAGCAATGGCACATCAGGCTGAAAATGTGTCACCATATGATTAATATGTGAATTAGGGCAGAATGAAGTGCATGATCATTACGGCTCTATGTCACATACATACCGTCACTTGCACAAAAATGTACACATACAAGCTAACAATATGAGCTTTGCCAAATGTGAAGTTACTAACCATTCTATAGCTTCTTTCTATATCTCTGGAGATTCAAACTACATTATTCTGTTATGTTATGGAGTCTTTGTGCTTCCAGTTCCTCATTCCTCAATCCCTTCTGTACACCTCACTTACTAGAGAAAATTGTAAGCTTCCATTTAAGCTAATTATATGCACAAAACAGGATCCATCCACAGTACTTACAGCATGGTTCTCAAACTCTGCCATACCAGGAACCATAAAATAACACATATTTTTATTTAACCCCCCCCCCCCACACAGACACTGCACAATGTTGCAAGTTTCTGTCACAATGTACAGTGAAGGTAAGAACATAAATTGCTTTACAGCCTCTCTATATCTACAGAAAACTATGAAATGTCCCTGTACAGCCATATTTTCCAAACACAACTATGTTAAATCCTACTAATCTGCTGAAAGTGTGTGTAGAGAGAAATATATTTTAAATAATTACTGACAACTTCGTAACCTCCCTCAAGTGGGTACCTTCTCCCTGGAGGAACACGACCCACAGTTTAAGGAACCATGACTTATAGTACTTAGCAGGAATATAAATATAATTATGTAATATACAGGATTGCATAATCTATGCACATAACTGTTCATTCAGTACCTGCCATACAGATACAATGCCTCAGAATACAGACTGTATATATTATATACACAATATCTGATTTTCCCATACTCATACTATACAAGCAATATATACATATGTGTGTATATACAGCATGAATAAAATTTACATAACATTAAAATAATAAAAAATAGAGTTCTAATTTACATGAAAAGTACCCGCACTTATTCACACTGAAACACCAACAAATATGAATTGCAATGAAGCAAGAATGATGAAAGTTCCGTCTATTACAATGCCCTACACAATTAGGATCAGTGGTCAATGAATTTTCAAAATCTGCTTCTCAGACAAATATTCTGGTTTCCACAAATAGATAAATCAGTATTTTCTGGCTGCCTTTCTTTGGCTGAGCAGCCTATCACAAATGGAAATGGAGGACTCACAGTGTACATATTACAGACTGCCACACACTGGGCTCTAAGGCAGGCAAAATCAAACACAGGCAATGCATGATGGGCTGATACATCACATGCAGCAAAGCAAAAGTCTGATCCAAGCTACAGGGTAGAATAAGGCTGAAAGTTCTGGTTGATTAGCAGTTTTCATCAGGTGACTTCTTAGAACTTCATGAATTCTAGCATGCCAAGCACAGAGATGGTCTTATAGAGTGAAAGAAAAGAATTTTAACATCCTGTAGCACCACATAAGGAAACTGCATCCTCACGACACAACATGCCACATGCGCTTATGGCCAAACGATCTCTTCACAGCTGAATGAGGCGGTCCAAATAAAAAAAACCATCTGCAGAGTGTCAGGTGTGAAAACAGTCATGAGCCAAAATTTTATTATTACCACTGGCAATGAGTGAAGAAACACAGTCATGAAACCTCTGGTTACAATTATTACAGCACTAAATTGTGTCACTGCTCAGCACCTCACGGCTGTCATGTGATTCACTGGAAAACATCTTGTGTAACAGAAAAAGGTGCGTCTGTGTACATGAAGATTACTTCTGAATGTCAGAATTAATACAGTATATGGCAACAGGAAAAGTATATTTTTACTCCTGCAGTAGACAGCAATACAAGCCAAATGCCAACATTAACTCATGCATCTACTTGATTGTTACAACCTGCTCTGGTTTTTAATCACATTGAACTGTTACTATAACCCATGCGTTATGCACTTAGAAAAATTTGACGCTAGAAACTAAATGAGAACAACTGATACAACACACTAGTACATAACAATGGCTCATTTTTACATCATGGTGCCTTGTCTCCAATAGATTTCATTTTATAAATCTACACACATGGCTGTCATTGAGCTGAATGATGGGTCTAGAACACAAATCGAGGTATTTATGCACACAAATTGATACACTCCTTGTTGACAAGTAAAGGAGGAGAAAGTGATATTGATCTCAGCACTTGGTTGATGATCGATGACATTTTATTGCTGTCTGCAGTATAATACATGAAACTATAGTAGGTCTTGAAGTAATCAACTTCCTGCTCAACTCAACAGGCAGTGGACAGACAATCTGAAGAGCGCAGCATTCTGGGATATGGTTCCATGAGTCATGTATATGAATACTGATGTTTCAGGGGAACTTACAGCCTCTGTCTTCAGGGCAGAAGTATCTGCTGTACAGAAATGTTAAGCGTTGGAGGACCAAGGGGAAAAGAGGGTACCTGGAAGGACGGAGTTAAACATCTGAGGGCAAAAGATGATGACAAAAAACGTTTCCATGAGGAGCAGCAGTTCCTCTTTCTTGCCTCTTTTATCCTCAAATGTTTGGTCCCACTCCTTTAGGGGCCACCGTCTCCAACTGGTTCCCTCATGGCCTTGTTTCCTTCTTTCCTTCCCCTATATCCCTGTACTTCGTCATTGTAGTGGCTTACTCTTCTACTTTGAGAAAGACAGCAGAAACATTGGCATTCATCTACCTACCAAACTACGTGGCATCAGCAGAAGACAGCAATCTTCACGTTCATCGTCCTGAGGATCTCGCATCTCGCAACTGCTGTGTTATCTAGAAATATTCTATTCACTGTTTTAATCTTCATATTCTTTTGGTCCTATATGGACAGTCTTTCTTTTTTATATTGAAGTTCTGAACAATTATTTAACTAATCAGCAATTGTTAATTATTTAGTAATTACTGCAATAGTAGTAATTTTTGTGATTACTGGAACAAAATGACATCCAATGTAACAAATTTAATAGAATATACAAAATCAGATCAATAGCCTTACATGTTTCAGCCCCTTGGGGCTATCCTCAGAGGCAGGAAACTAGGGGAAATTAGTTTAAACTTGCTGTAATTTAAAAATATGGTTCAAAGTTATGTTATAGAATGTTTATAAAAACATATTTCTTAAAAGTTTGTTATGTCTTTCTTGTATACAGTACACACACACACTACTGCATGCCACCTTTTCCAGATCTTGTGTGTTGCTTGGTTTTTGTTTATAAACACAAAACTGTCAGTAAAACCCGGTGAAGGTGTATATATTGTCACGTGTTGGGGTGTATACGCAACAAATAACTTCACGCCTTATTGGATATAGCGAATTTTATTTCACATTCGCTCTTACAATCACACAATTTACAGATCCACAATTACTGCCATCAGCAGTATCACAAATACTGCAGTATCACTGCAAATGCTGGTTGACTGCCTGGCTGACTTGAAACTCGTAACTCGAGAACCGAGAACTATAACTCATTCACTTGAGAGCTTTAAGTAATTCGTACGCTTGCTCGGAACCTACATGGCTGGCGGGGTTGGAGGGGCGTCATCCATAGCGCAACACGCCACACTATATATATATATATATAGTAATTGTAGTATGTAGTAAATGCCTTCGGCGATTACTAATCGCAATTTTTAGTAAAAATTCGAAGGCATAGAGTCTAGGTATGGAAGGATAACCCTGGTAAAAATGTTACTAAGGAGAGGATACCCCAAATATAAAACGGCGGGTGGGATGGGAAAGATGATAGACACTTAGGACCTCATATTTTATATGATACTCATTTCCTCCATCCTCTCTCCAATTTAATTATATTCTCTTACATCACCATCCTCTCTTGTCTCTACGATGCGATACACGCGCCAAGAAACTAGTGGTACGATGGGATGTCGCGCGCTCGTTATTCCTTTTACGACCCGATAACCCTAGCAACCTGACCCCACGTTCAACTGATAAACCGACTACATATATTGCTTCCCATCCACACGAACACATCATTCTGCCATGTCAGAGCATACAGCCTGTATACATTTCAGAGCATTCTGCAACTGCGTTCAGTGTTGGCCATACTCAGCTCAGTGTCCGACCAGCGATCTCTGTGCAGCCATCGTCCATCAAAAGCTACTCGACGGCGTTCTCTTTAACGTAGTCGACGAGTGGGAAGAGGAAGAGCAACTTCAAACTTTACTCGAACAAGAAGACACCACTCCTGGCCCTGTTCGGGTGAGTGTTATAAACCATACCAATGACTTTACAATGGACCAACCAAGCTCCATCCAGACAAACCTGGCCATCCTTCACAACCCCAACGGGAAGACGATTCACCTACCTCCCAGGAGGTACGTACTATTCTCCACCAGCCCGACACAGATATCCAACACAGCCCTCTCCCTGTACGCGGATTATGTATCCAACAATCATCTCCTCATCACAGCCCCAGAACCCCTATCGACTCTAACATCCCACATCCAGTTATTCCAGATAGTAGACAACAGTCAGGAGGAATATCAATACATTCTCTCATTGACAAACACATCATCCAGAATCCTTCACCAACGCCTGTTCGCGACGGCGATAGATGTTCTCAAAATCCTACCTCGAACAACGATGATTCAAGAAGGAGACGCCAAACAACATCCCATTGCATACAACACGGAAACGACAGACGAGGTGATATCAGCCCTCCTCCTATCAAAAGAACAAAAGGATCACCTAAAGAAAGACGTCCAACCTCCTCCGACAATCCTCGACGACCTCAACCTACATCTCCTCTTCCAACACCATCGACCTCCGATACTTCCTCAGTCTCTGGACCAGACAATACGGACGGAGGCTATCCCACAAATACATCCACATATACCTTCATCCTCCACAGGCGAACCTTCGAGGCCCTCCCCCCAACAACAAGACGCTCCCCATCCTTCGCGGTCTTCGATCACGGAGACCACATCCACATCATCTTCTGCGTCAATCACTCCAACAACTCATCCCGCCACCTCTCCACAATCCTTAAATTCCTTCACGTCAACTTTGAGGGAATTGCAGAGGCTCATTCATCGCTACAACTCGTCCGCTACTTCACCAGATTCATATCGTATCTCATCCGTAAGGGTCTCGGAACATTCTATAAATATGGATGTAGAGCTCTCCCCATCCTCAAACCCCTAACCGACGCCCTTCTCCATTATGATATGACAGACGCTCCAACATCCTCTCCTATGGCTTGTGAACAGTATATAGAACAAAAAAAGCAAGCCTCCAAAGAATCCGTCACCCAAAGAACGTTCTCCATCGACTACATCAGTTCCTTGATAACCGAAAACAAAATTACATCCTATGAATCGTTCCAGAGAACCTTGCCGACCGAGACCAAAATTCAACTCTTGAAACAGCTCGGCTATGTCGGGCAAAATATCATCAAAACTCTCATCAAAATTCACACGATCGAGGCTCTGCAAACCATCAAGACCAAACATTATTACCAGCTCATCATCGACTCCTTCGATCTCTCCCTCGTCCAGCAATCTAACGTCTCCTGGTTTACGCGCCTCTTTGCATCCAATAGCATCTCCGTCGATTCCTTCTTCGCAAAATTCCTCATCATCCACTCTACAAATATCACCAAGATCAATACCCTCGTCATTCACGGACCAACAAATACCGGCAAATCCCTCATCTTGAATCTTCTTCTATCCGATACAAAACCCACGCGAATAGCGCGCGAACGAGATAAATCAAACTTCCATCTCGATCAGCTTCCAAACAGTACTGCCGTACTCTTCGAAGAACCTATCATCGATCAGACAACCATCGGTACCTGGAAGCTGCTCCTCGAGGGTTCTCCCATCCCCACGGATATGAAGCACTCGGACAAGGAGATCATCAACAGACTCCCCGTCTTCATATCGACCAACCAGCCCATCTGGAACTGGGTATCGGCTGAGGATGTCTCTCCCCTGAAACAACGTCTCTTCCAGTTTGATCTGACCACCCAGATCGCAAGCTTCGTCGATAGAACAGGCATCATCCCACAACCACCATCCATCATCACCAAACACGATCTTTATGCCCTCTTCCTCCACCACCTTCAATCCATTCATGATGAATACATTTCCCTCCTAGCTTCGCTTCCCATCTCTGAAACATCAAAACCATACTCAAATTCCCAAGTGGATAAACTCCAGCAACTCCAAATTCAACTACTCTTGCAGGATTCATCCGACGCTATTTCAAGAGCTGGAGAAATCGAGGATGTATGAACCTCAAGATGATAGACCAGCTAAATGCCAAAAACCATCTCCTGTGACAGCCCACGGACAAACCACACATCAAGTAGAGCTCGATGGCTACGGAAAACACATGCATCCTACTACATCTACAATTCCCATCCCAATCAAAACCACACATGTCCACGGAGAGATAAAACGATCAATGTGGATAAACATCTCGTTCTGCGAGGCGGGACCCTGCTCGATGGCGATACCATATCATTTACTTCAGTTCTGGATAGGAGTCGACGAACAAGAAAACAACACCCTCAAGACTTTCAACATCCTATCTAACGCCGCCTACGGTATAACCTGGCACGAGTTCAATCTATCCATCTACAATCAGGCGACGAGGAAACGCCTACTCACCCAGGGTTCAACTACATACGAGACCATCGACTTTGAAACATCACAAAACCTCATGATATTAACCGACATCAACAACTCCCACACGCCATCCGTTCTCTGGCCCGATGACTTCATGCCCCCCGGAGCAAAGTTCAGGTCGGCAGATCTCCAATCCGGCACATACTTCTGCAAGACAGAGGAGCTGGCAACAGGGCATACCAAAACATTCTCCTTCACGCCCGAAAAACTACCATCATCGTATGTCTGGGAACTCATCCACATCGACAAAACAGGAGCGCATGCCGATAAGATGTTTCCCGCTCGGCAACATACTAACTCCTTCCAAGCTAATGACATCCCCCTCATCGCAGCAACAACATCTGGCTTCACATCCATGCACATCCAATGGAAGCCTCAACCAATGCCACTCATCGTCTTGGACTCCCCTCACATCCTCAGCGAGAGCGGTAACATGAAATTTATCTATAGGACGAGATGGGATTACACTATTCCATATACTCTACACGATGCCATCGTCTGCTACAGAAAAATCATACAACAAATACATCACACCATATCCCAAAGCTAAATCCACACCATCTTCCGGCGATGCACCTCGTGTTCATCTCTCCTACATCGCAACTCCCAATTTACTTTAAACATCCTATCTTTCACATCGTGGACTAGGCCTACTGGGGATACCACGTTAAAAAAAACGACGCACGGTCGAGCCGCAAGGCGCGTTGGAATCGACCATCCCATAAAACCTGCAATCCTAAGTGTCTGCCATCAGTATCCCGTGATGCACCGAAAAATCAACCTGAGATGTCGTGGGGGTGTGTCCGCTTGTCGTATCATGCATATAAATCATATACCAGGACCACGCAGGTAAGTACCTGATCTCTATGCCTTCGATGCACCGAAAAATCAACCTGAGATGTCGTGGGGGTGTGTCCGCTTGTCGTATCATGCATATAAATCATATACCAGGACCACGCAGGTAAGTACCTGATCTCTATGCCTTCGATGCACCGAAAAATCAACCTGAGATGTCGTGGGGGTGTGTCCGCTTGTCGTATCATGCATATAAATCATATACCAGGACCACGCAGGTAAGTACCTGATCTCTATGCCTTCGATGCACCGAAAAATCAACCTGAGATGTCGTGGGGGTGTGTCCGCTTGTCGTATCATGCATATAAATCATATACCAGGACCACGCAGGTAAGTACCTGATCTCTATGCCTTCGATGCACCGAAAAATCAACCTGAGATGTCGTGGGGGTGTGTCCGCTTGTCGTATCATGCATATAAATCATNCATGTTAATCAGCGATAGTTTGTGATAACTGAAAAGTAATTGGGAGTGTGTAATACAGTGACACTTATATAGCTCCCGTACTGTGAATATGTGTAGACTAATGAAGATAGAGTGAACAGATTATTGCGAATGGGTTATAAAGTGTGAAACTCCACAGAGTGAAGAGGTTATTGCGAATAGGGTTATAAAGTGTGAAACCCTGCAACAGTGTTATAATCAATTGTAGTTACGACTTGTAAGTTGTTAAATAAACCAATTAACAATCTGAACGGCGTCTTCAGTAGCGAAACACATTACAATATATATAATACAATTAACATAGATGAGCAGTGAATCTCAGTATATGATTGTCATACTGGTTGGGTGTAGTATCTGTGTGTGTACTGCACTGGTGGTTGTTGCGGCGAAATGGAGGGCTTTGTACAGATATAACTGTCTACAGTGCACTTCATGCTAAATGGAAAACTGCCCTAATGGAAATTTCTTTTGGCCCTGTGAATTTGGCATAAATACTAGTATAAATCCACCCGAAATAAACTGAAACTAATGCAGAGATCTTAATATAAATTATTCTTAATGTATTACATATGTTTTCCCCAATACTGTTGGAATTAGTTTCTCCAATTTCCATACTGCAATGCAATCAGTCATTTTTTTTATAGAGAGTTGCATAATTCGCCGCTTTGAACTTTTGCTTAGTGGGGGGTCGAGTCCAACTGGGTACGCTTGGCACAGCGGCCACTGATTGGCCTATTGTAGCCTCCCCCGGGTGATTATGATGGAGAATTTGGTGGAATGAAGATTGGCAGGGGAAACCGAAGTACTCAGAGAAAACCCGCCCCAGCGCCACTTTGTCCACCACAAATCCCACTTGACCAGACCCGGGATCAAAACTGGGCCGCCGTGGTGGGAAGCAAGCGACTAACCTAGCTTTGAACTTGCTTGTACATTTGTTTGTTTTGTTTGATTGTTGTTAATGAACTGAGTTACTTCATCTTGTAAGTTGTGTTTACTTATTATAATTATTCTTCCACCTGCATCTGCTTCTGTTATTCTTATATTATTCTCTTTCATTTGTTTTATTTGACTGTTGTTAATGTAGTAAATTTGTTTTGTACTGTTTTGTTATATTTCATACACTGTTTTCCCTAGGAATCTAATGGCTTGTTGCTGATTTTCATCTATTAATTATATAGTGTTTTTCAGTTTCCATTCCCAAATTTTTAATGTCATTTGAAGGTGGTGTTTCTGTGTTATATTTGCATCCACCTTTTATTGGGTTCTCTTTGTTATAGTAAATTTTATATTTCATAGTTATAATTCTTAGGTAGAACCATACATTACCATGAGATTTGTCAATACAACCAACATTATATAAACCCACCCTCCACACAACATCGACATCGTAAACTCCAGAATAGAAGCTGATACTAAACCCAACCAACATGGATATCAGGTATCAAATTTACTACTCATCTATATTAATTACGAGTATATTATGCCTACGTTTGACAACATCGTATGATGAATAGTAAAACACCTTTTCCATATTATACTTGCAAACGTTATTAATAAACAATAACATAAACGGCTGAATATCACACAAGAAAAACCTAAGATATGATGTGCAGCAATGCTTTTATGCTGTATACAAGAAAGACCTAACAAACTATAATCTTACTCCAAAAATTTTTACACAACACTATTTTTATAAGAAAATTATAACTTGTATGAAACATATTTTAAGATTTCCAGAAAGTGTAAAGCTAATTTCCTTTTATTGCAGTTCCTGTGAGGATAGCCACAAGGAGCCAGAACATGTAAGGTCATATATTGAATCTGATATACTCTATTAAATTTGTTATAGTGGATGCCTTATTTTTCCAGTTATGTAAAAAAGAATGTTCAAAATTAGAAACAAGGGATAGAAAGATCTGAAATAACGCAGTTTCATCCGAACATTGAACGTTGGCATAGCAAGCACTTCACTCTGTGCAGGCACATTATTCTCACAAGACTTGTTGTTGCAGTAGTAATTTATTCATCTTTTCTTTCAATTTCTGGGTGCCTCTTCTGTCATGAAGCCCATGCTGATGTATGAATATTTCTTTATAGCGTGGGTGTGCTAATATTTTTGCTCATAATTATGTGTTGCCCTACAGTTATGGCACAACCAATGGGACTGACAAGATCAGTTATAATTTGGATGTGACACAAACTGTCGTTTCAGCATCAAGCAGTCTGCCCTTGTGAAAAATGCAATAGAATGTAAATCTGAATTTCACTCCAAGAGTTATTCATGATAAAAATGGGCTGAATGCTGTTATATGGAACCACCAAATCAGTCCTATGAACTGGAAAGGTTAGCATGGCCTGCGCAATTCTTAATCTCATAATATTGAGACTAGAAGAGTTTCACCAAGAAGGGAAAATCTGAATGTGGGCGAAAGGTCAGGGTGTTCGCAATATGCAAGTTTGTCGGGCGTGAGAATATACTAAACGATGTCCTATTAGTCGAACGTGGAGAAGTGCGCTCTTGAGGTCAGTTTGGCAGGCAGATGGGTAGTGATCGCACATGTGACCTAACAAATGACTGGGAGTAATGTAGAGTACCACTCAGGAACTAGTGAACTGCTTGCTGTCATTCACCCGTGTCTATCCATTTGTTCTCTTCCAGTATCCTCTCAAAGCAATCGGACATGAAGATGTACTGAAAAAAAAAATTAACAATACTACAGTCACTTAGGAATATTATGGACTATACAGAGATCCCAAAACAATGCAAAATAACAATCTACAAAGTATACTTCAACCTGGGCCATGTGCCAGTTTTGAATTTTCAAGACCTAAGCAACAAAAAAATTTCAATTTGGATGTTCCTTTTTCAGATAACTGTGTTTGCTATGCACAAGAGTGAGAAACTATTTGTTCGTTCAGAATCATAACGCCTTCCAACACCAGACACAAATCAACTTGACAAATCTCTCTCTGTCTTCTCACAACGAAAAAGAATATGTTACTGGAATTTAATTTCTTTTTAAATACAAAGGTTGCAATAGCGCAGTCGGTACAGCAACTGGCTACAGGCTGGATGACTGAGGAGTCAAGGCTTGAGTCCCAGTAAGGTCAAGAATTTTCACTTCTCCACATCGTCCAGACTGGTTCTGGGGTTCACCCAAACTCATATCCGATGGGTACCGCGGGCTCTTTCCCCGGGGGTAATGCGGCCGGGGCATGAATCGGACCACTCACCTCCAATTACTGTTGAGGTGAAGAAAATGTGGATCTATACATCCATTTTTTTTATGCCTTCATGGCATAGTGCTTAAAAGGATCTATTATCAATAGGGATAGGCAGTACAGTTTGGTGCACTGTAAAAGAGTGGCCAGTGTTACAAATCACATCCAAGACACTTCAACCCTGGGGAAATCATCTCCAGTACCAGGTGGGCCAGTCTGGATGCTGAGGAGAAGGAAAAAAATCTTGCTCCTGCCAGAAATCAAACCTCAGCCATCCAGCCCATAGCCTGTCACTGTACCAACTTGTTTTAAGGGTACATCCCTTCCATAACATGACAGTCTGCTGCAGATATCTATGACAGAGTTTGATCTTTTACTGTAGTTAATAAATGTATATAGAAGTATATGGATTTTGGCCATAAGAAAACAAACTCACATAAGGTGTAAAAATCTTCACCCAGCGTGGGTTCTTCTCAGGACGCTGGTACTGGAAGCAGAAAGCCATAGCTTCATCATCTACTTCCCACTCTTTAATGCTTGGCCATGCAAATTCCACCACTTGAGACTGCAAAAAATAAACAATAAAAATAAACTGCAGGAAATGAACACCAGTTAGCAGTACACATACACACACCCTACCCAGAACCAGTTTGGACCATGCAGAGAAGAGAAAATTCTTACCCCTACCACGTCTTGAACTCTGACAGAGATACTGGGTTTTCAGACTTTGTCCATTGTCTGGATTCTAAATAACTAAGAAAAAAAGCACATTTCAGAAACTGGATCTGTTTCCGTCCTCAGGCGAGGGAAGACATCTACACTGTTGGGTCCCTTAGGAAGAGCGAGCCTCAATCACTGGACCAAAACGTTGTGTTTTTTCTTAGTTATTTAGAATCCGAACGATGGACAAAGTCTGAAAACCCAGTACCTCTGTGTTATACACGATTGTCAGAACCCTTCAGTATTACACCCGCCCCCACACGCTTTAATTCCTCATGGTGTAGTGCCTCGGCTAAATTCAGCGTTATGAGTCCTGTATCCCAGGGGTACATGGGTGTTGGCTCACTTACGTCGTTTTGGATGCAGGCTCGATCGGTTAATCCTTCAGCGCAGGTTCCACATGAACTCTCTCACCGCCTGGCTTCTACTCCCTCACTACACAATTACCCCCGCCGCTGCTTTTCGAAACCACGTTCTTACCGTGATCTCGCACGGATGAAAGCAGGTACACCTACTCCCCCCCCCTGAATGCAATGGACTCACCAACCTCCCTTCTGTCCCTCGCAACAAAAGGCCAGTTCAGAGGACCATGATCCCTCCGGGGCATCTCATTTCCACAGCCAAACCCAATCGCTATGCACAAACAAATAAGACACCTCCGTGAAGGATGCGTACGGTTACAGTATCTACTTGAACTCTGATCCCCCGCCCAGTTGCTATACTGACTGGGCTACCCATTACATGTATGTGAGAATTCAAGCATTCTATTACATTATACTGAAATCAAAGAACTGCATGCTTTCGTCAAAAGCAACTTTACATATATTTGTCAAAACAATGCTATATGTAATGGCATTAAATGCATTCTGCCACCATAACATTCTTTTGCGAATACAATAAGGTAAGTTTACATCTTAACATTGGCAACAGTAACATAAGACACAAAATTTCAATATGCACCATTCTTTGATGGGGCATGCGGTAGCGTAGTTGGTTGAGACCCTATGCTGCAAGCCAGAAGGTCACAGGTTCAAGTCCCAATGGGGTGTATTTTTTTCAATTTACCTAATTCTTCCAGCTGCACTATGGCCTTAGGGTCAACACAGCCTCTATCAGAAATGAGTACCAGGAATCTTCCTGTGGGGTAAAGGGTGGCCTGTGCATAAGACTGACAACTTCACCATCTGTGTGCTGACAGTCTAGAAAATGTGGGAACCTTGACATCTCACAATGCTGTGGGCCTTCACGGTATGTTACAGGAATAGCTTTAGCTTTACCATTCTTCGACCAAAACAATTTCAACAATTTTAATAATATTTCTTTATTTTACAGCATAAAGACAATTTACAGTTTATATGTTAGAAATATGTGGATGGGTACGCACAGATACAACTAGAAGTATAATTACACTCTTCCTCATTTCACCAATAGCACAGAGCATAGAATGTTACCAACTCATACAAAAACACCTGTAAGATTTGAAGGCTGTCACACAAGCAAAGATACATTAGTCTCACATGCCAGGAGGACATCATTCTGTAGTCAGGTAGGTGGATACCAATGTTTCAGGGGCACATCCTGCCTCCATCCTCAGGCAAATCTGCCCTGAAGATGGAGCCAGCAGGCTCCTCCAAAACACTGAGGAACTGAAGATCTCACTTAGTTTTATTATGTCTTATCTCTGTGATAAAGCTTAAAGTTATATGGACATTATCTGGAGTAAACATTTCGAAAACTGGATCCGCTGCCAAAACACTGTGAAAAGTATATACACTCCAGGCAATGTCCAATATAAATACTTGTGTAACAAATAGACCATTATAACAAATCTTTAAGAATTACAAAACTTAATAAATAAATAAATAATTAAAAATGTTGTTTTTACCTCGAGTGCTCCATCCTCTCTGCAGGCTTGTAACTTAAAGCTAGCAGCTCCAACTGAAGCAATTACATGTCCTTCTTTACGAGAATCACAGCAACAATGCGGAAATACTATCGTCCCATAACCTGTGAGTTCGCGTGCCAGCCTTAGATACTGTGAACACCAATGAAAAGAGTTCTAAGTTAATGTTCATAAGAACATAACATTACAATCACCAGCACCACCAGCACCACAAGTGTTTGGACCTCCTGATTCATTCTTGGGAGTGAAATATTGCAATTATATTTTACGGGGTCACCAAGATGTATGACTGCTATCACAAGTACTATGGACTGTCATTCAACCTAAAAGAATCTAATATGTCAATTGTTCACATCAGTCAAACATGAGAACTGTTGCACCTAATCCTATGGGGCTCTCTGTATTATGTACACCATCACAATTTAAATAATACAAGTAGACTGATTCTAAAGGGATCCGATGATGGTGCATAATACTCAGAATTACTGGGTTTTTGGACTTTGTCCATTGTATCATATTCTAAAAACTAGAGAACACAACATTTGGGAAACTGGATCTGTTTCCATCCTCAAGTGAAGAGGAAGACACCTACTCAGTTGGTTCCCTTAGAACATGGGTTGCCCAGTGATTGAGGTCAGCCCTTTCTAAAAGACCCAACAGAGTAGGAGTCTCCCCCACCCCTCATCCCCCACCTAAGGACAGAAATAGATCCAGTTTCCAAAATGTTGTGTTCCCTATTTTTTAGAATACGGGATAATGGACAAAGTCCAAAAACCTGCTAATTCTGATTTACATATTAATACTATCATACAGAAAAAATGTGTTGTCACAGGAATATGCAATTACTTCAAACTTCACAAAATTGTATTAAAATTAATGAATTTTAAAAATGCCACAAACTGTCCTAAAGAATAAAAATTATCTTTAATGGAGTTAATCTGAATGACTGATAAATTTTTATGGTATGCCATACGTAGCGAACCCATGTTTGCAAACAGGGTGTTCTTATTATCTACTAACACAAAACTTCCCCACACCACCACTCCCCCTATAACATTTATCTTTTTGCAAGCACTGTTTTGGAATTAGAGACACATTGTCTTGAAAGCCCCTGATATAGAAGTATCTATTTAATGTGATGTTTGGTATGTTCTTGTAAAAGGAACTTGGAGGTACTGTTTCTTCCTTACAACTGGCAGCCAGTTCCCACTATCTGCGGACTGTTCATCAATAAGTATGACAAACACTACAGAATCCATTTGTGTTTAAGTTTTTTCATTTGCATCATCTGTCTTTCAGAGTTTCTGTTTGCTCTTATATTTCACATTCATTGTCGTTTCTGACAATACACTTATTTCATTGTTCAAAATTATTGCATTTTGGTTCAGTTATGCTCCCTTACAGTGGTTGTCTCCCTAATGATTCCATGGTAAAGAATGTATTTTTTTTTTCTTGGCACTACAGCCCCAATGGGCCTAGGCCTACCTCCATGAACTTCTCCGTTCACTTCGGTTTTTCTAGATCTTACACGTTACACACTCGGTAGGTCTCTTTGGGCGGGTGATCAGCTCGTTGCAAGGCCTCTACCTGTACACAAACACAGAAAAGCGCACGAACACACACACACACAAACTAAACATCCATGACCTGAGTGGGATTCTATTTAAGGTTTCTTCTGTGACTACAGGTTTTGAACATTAAAACTGTGGAAAATTCTGAAAGGGGTGACTTAATGCTGACGTACCTGACTTTGTGTCACTGAAACTGAATGTTAAAACCCTAAATCAAGGAATAACAGATGGTGGTTCCTCTGTGTAAGATGATACTGTGACAGACCGGACTGAATACATAAACATGTTCCAAGCAATGAGCATCCAACAAGAGAATGACATCTGATGCTAAGTAATGGACCGGTAAACTTATCACAGCAACGAATGGGCAACAATAGGGTGTCCATTGCTATGCAATGCAGGGTGGACACGCCTGACAACAATACATGATATCCATTGCTAAGCAGAGATGTGCTTTCTGTGGGTGGTCTGTGCCGAGCCCATACAGGGAGCAGCGAACACTGTTCAAGAGATTCAACAGGGAGATCTGACAGGAAGATGTCGGTATGGGAGAAAACCAGGGCAGAGATCGGATCAGTGAACAGCAAGAGGAGAACAAACAGAAGCCTTCATGTGGTGTAGTTACAAGGAACATTACAGAGTGCCCATTGTTCGCAGTTACGAAGTGTGTGACAGTTTTCTGTAGTTCTGCCTGGCGTACTTATCAAATAAAACAGCTCTGTTAAATCCGAAATTCGTTAATTATTTGTCATGGATACCCGGACACGTGACAATATAATGGCATGGCTGCCAATGTGAAATTTAAGCAACCACTGAATGCAGTACTATTTAAAAATACATTTTTATCCCACTTTCCTTATTCTGAAAAAAAAGAAAGAAAAAAGAAAAAAAGAAGAAGGCTTATGCAATCACCATGCTGTCTGTGTGCCTGTGTATCCTCCCCTATTAAGTTCTGAATGGCTATACCAATCTTTATGAAACTCGGTATATCATGGCACCTGAGCCCATCTGAATGGTGAACTACATAAATCCCTCCCATCAGTCTGTATCTGTATATGTATCCCCTATCATTGCTAGGCTATGGCTTGGTAAAAATGTTACTGTAGCAATGAATACTCACATGGAACAACAGAATTGCTAGACATGTCATTTTCTATGTGGTGTTGGTATATACCAGACTACAGGACAGAGGTACCTGTCAGATCCAACAAGATGGTGATCTTCAGGTGATACCAGACTTTACAACAGTAAACATGCATACAGACTAAACACACGTTTAGGAACCCATGTTCCTAATAGCATGACCCTTTTCCACTGACAACACCACAGTCCACTCTCATCACTAGCCCCACTGTGACATCTGTCCTTTTTTTCTTTTGAAATTTTTGGGGGTGGGGTGAGACTAAGTCCACTTGGTACATCAGCCACTAACTGGCCTATTGTACCAGCCACGGATGATAAATGAGTATGGAGCATTTGGTGGGATAAGAATTGGCACGGGAAACCAAAACTACTCTGAGAAAACCTGCCACACCCCAAATCCCTCATGGACCTGGGGCTGAACCCAGACTGCCATGATGGGAAGCCAGCAACTAACTGCCTGACCTATGGCATGGCCATTGTGACACCTATATACTGGTCCACTCTAAAGACCCAGGCATACACGGGAAGATAATAATATTAAATAAAACTGATATTCACAAAATGGTGTTGGAGGATATAGACTGGGTTCATTTGGCCCAGGATAGGAATCGATGATGAGCTCTTGTGAATACAATAAGGTACCTTCAGGTTCCATAAATTTCCATGAGATTCCTTTTTGCTGAGCAACTACTGGCTTCTCAATATGGATTCTGCTCTATGGAATTATTACAAGGAATTATAAAGTTAGGTTTTACTGGTACATCTCTGATCTACCAACCAACTTCATGGCGCACAGCCACCCTGCAGAAGCTAGCTGTCTGTCAGCCTGCCAACAACTTCCTTCTTTCTATGAAAACAGCAAGTTCATTATGACATTTACAATAGCCCCTTTTCATTTTGTCTCCTGACCACCACACTGCAAGGATTTCTGTTTTTTCCATGTGTGCTACATATTCCTTGTAGCAGTAATTCAACTTGCTGATACGAAACAGCTGAGCATGAAAAACCATTACCTCATTTTTTCTTGATGCATCCTGAAGAGCTTTCAGTTGATATAGCCTGTCATCAGCTCTAATATGCCCTTGATTTACATCATCTACAGCTTGCCAAAAGATGAATGTCATTGCTTGATCATCAGAAGCAAGACTAAGCTCCCTGGATAGGGAGAACAGCCATTTTCGTACAGCTAAACACGTAGATGTTGCCGTACTGTAGTTCTGGATGTATAGATTATGAGGATACTCTGTGGCTTGGAGTTTTCTTTCTGAACAGAACAAAGGACATACAACACCGTCAGTCTTCACAGGACTTTATGCTACAGAATGTGCATATAAATCATTTTATGAAGAACACAGTTTTCTCGGTTGCAACACCATGTAGCTCTGAGAAAGCATGACATTTCATAGAAATATACTGACTCCATCTTCAGGGTTGAACAAACAGGACAGTTTTCCAACTGCTTCTCTTGCTTTATTGCTTTGCTTAATGTCTGACCCCAAAAAATGAAAGTGATATGTTCCTCCAAAATGTCGGCTGTTTCCAAAACTACATGGCATTAAAATGTGGAAGATCACTCTCTTCATAACGATCACAGGCAGAACTTCAAAACCATCAGATTCTTTCATGTTCACTCCAATGTCACTGCATATAAAGCACTGAAACAAAGGAAATATTGACCAATACATCAGTAAGAACTTCATAACAGTCTGGTGAGCTCAATTGGTAAGTACCCCTTCGATATAATTTATGTTATAAGCTTCTTATCAAAAAAAAAAAGTCATGTGCAATGGGTACATATCTTAGTATTTTTCTTACCAAAACAATCTTCAACAAATTACAATAAATGGATAAATTATGACAATTAAATTGTAGTTTATTTAAACACGCTGTCCATAACTCAGTCTATGTCATCTCGAAATGACTGCATGACAGTAAACAATGAACCGAAAAGGATGCAGAAGGAAGTGATCATGGCCAAGGTAAAGGCACTATTTAAGTATCTGCCCAAAGGAATGATGATAATCACAAAAAACTTTGCCCAACACACACTAGCATTACATGCTTCATGGCTGTCCTCAGTCTCTCCAGTCAGACTCCAGGACAATGCCCCAAATTAGGCCACAACTGCCTACCATTAAAATAAACCATAAATACATCACACATTGTTTTTGCAGATTTCCAAGTTACGCATAAGTTACACCCCCCACTAAGAAATACAAATAACTTAAGTAATCCCATCATTATATCAATCCTGACACCATAAGAGCCAAATACAGGATGAATTGTATAGAACCGGCTCGATGAATTTGCTAATAATTCTGCAGGTGATATATATAACTGCTCACAATTATGACATAATAATCCATGGGCTGTTCTGAGTCGAATGGTGTGCGCATGATTCGGCAAGTGGCAGCCCTTATGCTGCAAGGTTAAGAACAATGACAAAACGTGTCTGCAGTGGGCAGGCGACAGTCATGGAGTACACTGTTGAACAGCGAGTGTTTCTAATGCCTACTTGAAAACGGCGGACACTTTCAACACCTGCTCTGATCACGGCACACAATCCAAGATAAGATATGTGTAAATTACTTTAATATCTGTATGGTATATTTTATATTACACGTCATTTCGTCGGGCCAGCTCTATATGAATCACCCTGTATAACAGTAATGTCCATCTGTCAGCCTCCTTTCCTCCCAAAAAAATGTCATAGAAAAAAATTATGAATGCAAGAAATATTCCCCCAGGTGAGTTTATCTTTGGAAATATAGCTGAGGTTTGGGAGGTCAATAAAAAGGCTTGGTGCGTCCAAAAGAGTAATGACACATACTTTCACATGAGTGATACACAGACCGCCACTTCTTACATGAATTCTGAGTAAAATTTATGTCTTTGAATCGATTTGTAATATTTTTGTAGTAAATTTTATGGCAGTCTGGAAAGTCATATCTCCCAGTTCAGAGAAGACAGAGTGAGAAGTTGATATTTTACAAATTTTGATTGAGTTTTTGCAGTTCATGAGTTGAGTTTTCACTGGTTTGTGTAGAGTGAATAGCTACAATTTCATTGTATCAAAATTTCTCAACCCCAAGCCCATTAGACATGCCAATCTCTATACCACTCACAAGTTTCTCATTTTATAAGATTTTCATCGCAAATAACTGAATACTGATGTGCTTCTTACGGGTTCCCTGTTGTGTACAGTGAAACAAGAATTCACACTGTGTTTCAGCTTAGCTTAAAATACAGCAATTTATCATATGTACCATTCAGACAAATTTCATTACATATCTGAGAGATATAAAATTCTTAAGGAAGCTGCTGTGAAGAGTCTGGCAAAAAAAAAAAAATAAATAAAGTTTACATTACATTATGGCATGATGTATTTTCCATTTTATCTGTTTGAAGATAATTTTGTTGCATGTTTGAGTAATCATAAATAGTGTGTATAATCTCATACATATATATATATATATATGAAGTTCCAATTACAGGCTGATTTAGTGTGGGAATAAAATTTTCTGTATAAGATACAAGGACTATGTTTTAAGGGTCACAGAAGTCCTAGAACCTAGGAAAGTTAAAGGTAAGTAACCACCACACACAACAATAATACTTCCTGAAATTTCTGTACAGATTTTTCTGCATGAGCACACTAGTGCATGTGTTTATACATGCATGTGTGTGTGTAATACAAATATACTGTAGCTTGAAGGCCTGTTACTGGGTAAGGACCTCAAAACAAACAACAAAACAACATTCGGTGCTAGAGAACAGATTCTTAATAAGCAAGTATATGCAACCTTTACTGTGTATTCTATGCAGTCCATGATGTAATATTATAACTGAGTTGGTGCAAATGGAAGCTGAAGAATCTCCACTGTTAAGATCCATTACCAGGAAACGACTAGTAACATACTGAATAGACTTAGCATGTGCTGTAGTGGTTCATATAGTGTGAAAATTAGCGAGGCACTATAATTAAGTGTACACTCAAGTTGTGTGCTAAAGTGGTCAATAAATCCAAAACCCTGTTTACAGTCACCCTTCACGTGACAATATAAAATGACTCACCAAAATTGTATTCAACAATTTCAAAAAGATAGAAGTATTTTGCAGTGTTCCTGTTCATTCTAATCTTATCAATGACAGCTGCATACACCTCTTCAGCGTTTGAGTTCTTGCGGACGGTAACGGTGACAACTTCTCGGTCAGGTAGCAGAATTTTCACGTCTACTGGGGACACATTACCCTGCACAAATCAAGGATCATGACTGTATGAGATCTGCGGTACTCACAGTGGTGAATATTATGACTGCATTCTTCTGGATTGTGACATTGCCATATTCTCTTAGACGCTTATGAACATTAGGAGTCTGTCTTCAGGGCCAAGTCTCAGAAGATGGCAGTATTAAAAGATAGGCATATCTGAGAGTAACTTTTTCAGTTCAGTTTGATGTGAGAATGGAAGAATGTTGTGAATCAAGACATGAATGAGAACTTTCTCTAATAGATTAACTTTTTAATTACTAGGGGCATTCAAATATGATTGACACTAAATGTTTTTTCTTCAGAGTAACCATTTATTGGAAAAAATACATACAGATTATATTAGAGGTATTCCCCGCCAATGTCATTGCACCTTTGCCATCATTCCAGCAGTTTCCATATTTGCACAGCAAACCATTCTTTAGGGGTATCCTGGCGCCACTGCTGGACAATTGCCTGAAGCTTGTTGTTGGAGGTGAACGTCTTACCCCGCATGACGTCTTTCATTGCATCGAATAGAGCACAGTTGCTAGGGGCAAGATCAGGGGAGTATGGTGGATGAGGCAGCATGGTGTACTCTAGATCATCCAGGGTGGCAATGGTCTGCCGACTGCCATGTGGCTGTGCATCATCATGTTGGAGAAGAATGCCGTGCCTCCATGTTCCATGGCGGCATTGATGAATGTGTTGGTGGAGTTGGTGCAGTGAATTGCAATACCGATCACTGTCGATGGTCGAACTGGGGGGCAGCCAATCCAACAGAAGGATCCCCTCCTGATCCCAGAACACAGTCACCATTTGCTTCCAGACAAATAGTCCCCGTCATGACTTCTTGGGAGGAGGGCTTCCAGCATGCTTCCACTTCATGGACATAGACATACGGCTGCTAACCTTGTGTGAATGTGTGGAGCAGCCACTCCTTCCCTCCAGAGAAACCACACAGTCCGCCGTTGCCCATGATTGTCTGATTCCATGTTGTCTTGAGCACTGTCCATGACTGCATCTGCACACCACCACGAATGACGCAGCACTGTTCGACCTGTGCGCAGTAGCAATGTCATCTCATGACCATAGGCAGCACTATAGTATATCTTCCCACATACGCTGGCTTTCATTTGACACTGCTACTTTTCTGGAGTTATGGAGGTAGTGTCAATCATTTTTGAACAACTTAAATACAAGCACATTTTATAAAACCAGTGACTTTTTCACAACGCATTGAACTGTATTACTGCACCCTTTTAAACCAGCTATTCTATCAATGAAAACTATTGACATAGCTTTGTATTTAAAAGGATTTGCTTCCAGGACCATGTATTCTTTCACCTAGAGTAAGTGGTGGGGGAGACTTTTGTTGACAGACTGATTCACATTACCATCATCAATTTTTGTCATTCTGATGGACCAGGTAATCTGCAAGCCACTGCACAAGATAGAATCATTTACCTAAACCTGAAGAATCAGTTTATGAATTAGGATTGAGACTTTCCTCAATTTCATTTAGAAAATTCAAGACTCGCACATGTCTATTAAATTGAATATCGTTAATAAAATTATAGCTTCAGAAGCTATGGATCTCATGTTATTTGCAGTTCTTACCTCCTGTCTTTGAAAGGTAGAGTAAAAGTTTCCAAGATACAAGAATTTGTTACTTTCTCCCTTCTCCTCTTCATTCTCAGAGAGAGCAAGGAGTGATCATTTGTTAATTTCTAATTTTCCTAATTACAGATCAAATCAAAGATCTGATTTGCCAATTTAAATCTATAATAAACTGATGCTATAATTCCAACATGTTGCAAATATTATACTTTTGTTCACAGTCAAAATATGTCTGTAAAAAAATTCCATGTTACTGTTTGCACCAGTTTACCAGACATATTTACTACAGTCCTGTTGTATAAAAAAGTCAGCATGGCTCAGTCTGAATAATGACTAAGCTATGGGTTCGACGACCGAGAATTTGAGGTTAGATTTCCAGCAGAAGCAAGACATTCTTCTCTCCTCCAAAGCGTCTAGACCAGCCCTGGGGCCCACACAGTGTTCTCTTCCTTGGACATTGGTGGCTCCTTACCTAACAGTAACTGCCACAGTGTGAAGACAAGAAGCCACCAAAATACAGAGGTTAAGAATGCATACAGCTATACCTCCAGCTCCGAGATACTTTCATGGAATGGTGCTTAACTTGCTTTCTGCCATCTCAGTCAAGTGTCTCAGTTTGCTCTTGTGGGTGATCCATCTTTTTTGAATGCTTACATGAGATATGACACATCAGAGAGTAGTTCAAACGTTGTATTTTAATTTTTATCAAAGGAACATTCAAAACAGCCCATGAAGTGCACTCCATCAGTGGTAATGACAGATGGTGGTTCATGATGTCCACAGTGTCTTTGTGTGTTCTCTAAAATTCTCACAATAGACAGAGACTGTTTGCTTAAACAGCACTAACTGACTGGACTTTACACTGGAGATGTAGTGCACCCTCCTGTGTGGCAGGATGCGAGTAATGAAAAATTGTTTTGAAGACATTTCATCACCTGAGTGCTAGTACTCATATGTACTATATCCATCACCACCAATATGTGGGAAACTGGGTTTGAATTGAGAGAATCGACTACATTTTAAATGTTATTTAAGCAATGGAAGTGCATTATTTCATTTTTTCTCAAAAGTATACACAAAACACTCCAGTACTCAAGGGATGATTTGTGCTTCAAGGGGTAAAACGGTGATAAAGACCCATAGCTAATGCCATGTCTTGGTTATCTCTCACAATCATATGTGATGAACTACTAATAAAGTGATTTCAAAAACTTTAAAGTTAACTAAGTAACAAAGCAGCTGGCACATGCTCAGAAACTTACCAATTCCTGTCTTCCAGGTTATAATGCTGTGTAGTCCACTGAAAGTCAACTGACGTTTTGGAGGAACATACTGCCTCCATTG
Organism: Cryptotermes secundus; assembly: GCF_002891405.2. Classification (NCBI taxonomy): domain Eukaryota; kingdom Metazoa; phylum Arthropoda; class Insecta; order Blattodea; family Kalotermitidae; genus Cryptotermes; species Cryptotermes secundus. The sequence goes on from NW_019727101.1 coordinate 60,502, forward strand.
TCAGAGTCGAAGAATAAGTCGAACAAGAAACCAGCAAGCTCTGCTTGCCATCTGCTTTCATGCTGGTTTCTTGTTCGACTTATTCTTCAACCGTAAGGATGGAGATGTGTTCCTCCAAAACGTCCGTTGACTTTCAATGGGCTACGTGGTGTTATATCTCACAGGACAGTGATGTGTACTCATATTATACGATACCTGCTCATCATCTGGATCAGTGAGGAACTCCTGCATGATGTCACTCTCGGCAATGACACGAACTGCACACACTTTCTCCAGGTACTGTTCCAGGCCTCGGCGCCTTGCATCTAGTTGCTGTTCACTCAACCTGGATATATATACATGCACACAGTTAAATCACTGCTACCAGAAGGTTTCAGAAAGTCTCTCAGCGAAATTGCGATGCATTTGAAACATATTTCTGCAATAAATGCTGTCATATATTAGTGAACAGATGCGCGGTTTAGACAGATAACCGATTGTTTATAATGCATAACTACAAATAACTAAACAGTCTCACTGATTTATACGCTCTACAAATTGCTACAACTGTAGCACAGATAAGCCTTCTGTATGTTATTCTGTTGTAACTAGTCAAGGTAATGGCTGCTAACAATGGAAATTCCTCAGTTCAACCATGAACTGCCAATGCTCGCTTGCAACTCATGGCTGTCTGCTGTTGCTGCTGCTGCTCATTGCTATATAGCCTTGATGCGGGCCACAGGGAAAATACTTTTTCAGACAGTTCCTCTATTGCTGTGTGCTGAATCGTTGCTGTCGAAGCAGGTTTACCACGCCACTTTCTAGCAATGGCCACATACAAAACCCTGTGTCCTCTATTGCTGTGTCAGTATCTGTTCCTGTAGAAATTTGTTTACCATGCCGCTGCCTGAGCTGTGTGTAGGCTATTTAATAACACTATCAGTATTGAGACTATATAGTGTTGAATGATACATTAATGATGAACTGAAGTGGTCATGGCCTAATCAAGGTAGTATCTTGGAATTTTCCTCGAGGGATTCAGGAAAAGCACGAAAACCCTCGGTCAGGATAGGAAACTGTTCTGGCCAAGATTCAAACCTAGCACCTTCTAGATACAAGTTTAGAGTGTTACCACTACTGCAGACTGCTCAGTGGAATAGCTCAGTTGATATGGCAATGGGCTATAGGCTGGATGGCCAAGGAACTTGGGTTCATTCCTCGCAGAAGCAATGGATTCTTCTCTTCTCTGCAGCACTCAGACCAGCTCTAGACCCTCCTTACCTCCTATCCAATGGGTACCAGGGGTAAAGTGGCCGGGGCATGACACTGACCACTCACTTTCACATAGTGCTAAGGTTAAGACTATGTGCAGATATACCTTCACTCTCCTGTACATCATCATGACATGATGCTTAGTCAATTAAAAGATATGAACAGCTTTACCTTTATAATACTTCTGAATTATGTATGAATGGAATGCGCTTGAAACTCATGTAAAAAACTTACGTGAAAGGCCACTTCCCAGGCAGTTTAGGAAAATCAAAGCCAATGAATTCTTTCTTTAGGTTAAGATGTAGGTTAGAGAATTCCCTATACCTCCTCGAACAGAGGTGGCGTCCAGCCATGTAAATATTGAAAACCTGAAAATACATATTAAATATTCAGATAACAAGTTTCCTATTTTTCCTCTCTTTGTATGAGCAACACACTGTACATTTATGACTATAAGAATGATTAATTAGTCATTATAAACAGGTCTGAAAACCTCACTGCTGTATTCACTATAGATACAAAACTGTCTTACAGTACTCAGAATTTCTGAGTTTCTGGTTTTTTCCATGGTCTCATATTCTGGAGACTTGAAAACATGATGTTTGGGAAACTGGATCTGTTTCAGTACTCAAAGGGCCCAACTGAGTAGGTGTCTTCCCCCTTCACCTGAGGATGGAAACAGATCCAATTTCCAAAATGTTATGTTTTCATGTCTCTAGAATACCGGACAATGAAAAGAGTAAAAAAATCAAGTAATTCTGAGTGTTATACACCATCGTCAGAACCCTGCAGAATCTAGTAAGTAAAGTAAAGTTATCCCTGTAACAGGCCATGAAAGCCCATAGGGTTGTGAGACGTTGAGGGTCCCACATTATCTAGACAATCGGCTCAAGGATGGTGGTAAGGCTGTCAGCCTTATGCGCCGGCTGCGCTTTACTCCCCAGGAAAATTATTTATTTAATTCCTTGTACTCATTTCTGTTAGAGGCTGAGTGAACCCCAGGGCCATAATGCAGCCGGAAGGATTAGGTCCATTGAAAAAATCCAATGACCTCATCGGTATTTGAACCCATGACCTTCCGACTTGTAGCATAGTGCCTTAACCNGAAGAATTAGGTCAACTGGAAAAAATCCAATGACCTCATCGGTATCTGAACCCACGACCTTCCGACTTGTAGCATAGTGCCTTAACCACTATGCTACCGCGTAGTTAATTTTGAATATTCTCTGGAAGAGGTTTCAACAATTTCTGTTTAAATTTTAGAACTGCTGGAGGATCAAGAACCAGATAAATTAATGATACACCCAGAGAATATGGGCTTACATACAATTGTAAGTTCATCAGTATGCTACAGTTTCTCTCCGTGCTCCGGCCTATACAAAAATAATAAATGAGCCTTGGGGGATGTTCTCGAGAAGAGTTTCACAAGTTTATTTATGCCTTATTTAATGATGCTGTTGGCAGCTCAGACCACATAGCACAGAATGGTATTTTATTAGTGAATAATGAAATAGATGTGATACGGACAGGAAGTGAAGTGTGACCTAATTCAAGGTATTATTCCAGTATTTGTCTGGAGGGGCTGAGGAAAACAAGAAGGAACACCAGTTAACATAACCAGTCTCAAGACAAGATTTGAATCTGGGACCTCCAAATGACAAAGCAACAATTCTACCTGTCCCACTGCAGCACTCAAGAATATTGTGTCTGAGATGTGAAGCCATGTAATTTGGTAGATGTAACCAGCATTTCAAAGGAATCTGCTGTCTCCATCATCAGGACAGAAGCGTATGAGTATTCAAAGATGAAGTGAACAGAATCCTTTGAATGGTAACATTTACCAGATTCAGCGGCATTACATCCCACAAGACTGTAATGGTCAAATGCTACCTCATATGATGTGACAAACTGTAATCATATTTCTGAGCAGCTTCAATATTATAGAAACCAAAAGTCACAGTCAAGTGGGTTGCACTCCTGCCTTGAATTTAGAAGATCCAGAGCTCAAATATCAGCTTGGTGACCAGTAACACTCAAAAAGCTGTTCCATATTTTTCTTTAATGTGTCCAGGCAACTGTTGGTATAGTATGTCCAATCAGGACATTTCCTTCCATATTCTGTCCATTTAATTATTCACTGAACATCCTGTAATCTGATGCCACATATCCTGGGCTTGTCACAGCATCTTTAAATATACCACAAACAAATACATTTCAGTAAGAAGAAAATATATAAGACATAGATCCCACATTACCACATATCGCTCGCCTGCTTTCTCTGAGTAGTGATAGTCCGGAATGGAGATGGGTAGAGATCGTTTCTCACTGTAGTCAATGTACGTATAACCTGTCGGATCCTCTGCTGGCTCCAGTCTCTCTGCCTCCTGCAAGAAAAGTAGTACAAATGTAAACAGGTAACAATGACCAGTATCAGGTATTGTACTTCATTAATTTGAATTAAAAGTGTGTACTGAGTCAGATACAGGGGGCACGCAATAATGTAGTTGGCTGTGACACTATGCTACAAGCTGGAGGTTGTGGTTTCGATTCCTGATGAGGTCATTGGATTTTTCAATTGACCTAATCCTTGCAGCAGTACTATGGCCCTGGGTTTGATTCAGCCTCCGACAGAAATGAGTACCAGGAATCTTCCTGGGGGTAAAGGATGGATGGTGCATAAAGCTGACAACTTCACCACCATCTGTGAGCTGACTCTACAGACAACGTGGCAGCCTCAACGTCTCACAACCCTACAGGTCTCCATGGCCTGTTACAGGGATAGCTTTACCTTTACCTTACCTATGAGTTGGGGGTTGGATGGAAGGTGGACCACTTTGCTCTGTAAAAACATTACTGATGTGCAAACCAAAGATGTCAAAACTGGATGCTCTAATTCAAGATAAGTCTGGTAGAATCTTCTAAAGAAGGCTGTGATTAAAATAGAGATGTTTTATCGATGTGATGATGATGATGAAATATTTAGCTATGAATACTTTATATACCCCCAGAAATACATGCAGGTCTTAAGCATCCATTATCACTGTCCAATTTTAACCAAAACTGGAATGTGTACACAGATATCGGTAAAACTCTCAGTATTAAATTTCATGATAATCTGCTCAGCTGTTCTTAAGTTGTTACATTCAGACAGATGGATGGACAGATACAGCAAAGCTGAAGAACAGTCTTCTGCGATCTTTTTATAAATGTGCCATTAATATACAGTGATACTGCTGCAGACAGCAGACAGTAAACTTACTTGCTGAGTAACTGATATGACTGTGAGTGTGAGAACATCTCCCCCTGATTTAATTAGATCCACAACTTGCTTATGTGTTGCCCCTTCCACAGTCACCCCATTTCTGAAAGAAAACAAAAAAAAAATTCCAGTATCAATGTCATGAACTGAAAACAATGACGTCGGAAATTCTGGGGAGTAGAATACTGGGTTTCAAGTATACACTCATTATACAGTATTACAGTCTTTACAATTTGTAATAGATCTAAAATTACATTGTAAAAGTTACTTCCTTCTGCATGTAAATTTCCAGAACAATTCATATTGTAGCAAGTAGAACCACTGCTATGTAACGACTGTGAGATGAGCAGATATAACAGGGACTTTCTGGGCAACGGCTTGGTAAACATGTTCTGACTGCTAGGCAGCAGATTCTTAATAATACAACAGTTGGACTACAATGGAAGAACTGTTTTCTATGTGGTACGTGCTGACATGTTATAAGCAAGGGACAACGTCAGTTGATAGTTCTGTATGGGAGTCTGTTGAGCCAGAGGCAGAGGAATAGCCATTGTTGCAGCCATTACCAGGAAATGTCTAGTAACAGACTGAGAACACTAAGAATGTGTGCTCTAGTGAACTGTAAAGTGCGGAAATAGTGATAGTGTTACAGATATTTGTAGTTACAACCTGTAATTGTTCAATAAATCTATTCGCCAATCCATACCCCATCTATAGTCACTAATACAAGTGACAATATTGTCTTCTGGGTTTAGGTGCTGGGAAGCCTGGTATGTGGGTATCAACATTTTGGAGGAACTTGCAACCTTCCTCCTTGTCTTCTACCATGAATTCACTCATATTCCTCTATTACTCTGACCCAAAGCAATAGGATTAGTCATCTGCAGTTCTTGATAGCACCTGTCTGCAAATCTAAATTTGACAATGCTTGGAGAAAAAGAGTTCTATCTTCTAGGATATAACACTGTGAAGTCCACTGAAAGTCAACCAACATTTCAGAAGAACATATCCCTTCCACCTTCAGGGTAAAAAAATAAGCCAAATAAGAAAACGGGTGGTTTGGCTTATTCTACAACCCTGAGGATGGACAAGACATGTTCCTCAAAAACATCAGTTGGCTTTCAGTGGACTACATGGCGCTATATCCCAGAAGACAGAAATCTTCATGACCACCGCTGTGAGAACTTCAAATCACTTTCTCTTAGTTCGCTGTACTGATACTAAAATCGTTAATCTTGTACCATCATGCAAGGGCCTTTTACAACCTAGGAGAATTAACAGATACATTTTTTGTTATTTGGTTACATTTATTTATAATGTATCCCTCCAATTAACAAACTCATTTTTGATGTCTTAAAATACTCAAATAAATAAAACAGTAAGAAAGAAAAAAAAATGATGTACGAATTAATATTTACTTGAATTTGACAATTTTCTGTGACCAAAACAACGCTTCATTATGCATTATGTTGAGAGTCCGTTTTTTTTCATTTACCAGCAGTAATCTCTTATAAATATGTCAATATCTTAAGACTACCATTCTTAACGCATATGAGGTGATTTATTTTACTGCTTTTAAATGTTCCAGCACATATGGGCCACCTTCAGCTTGCCTGCATAAAAGGAAGTGCTTTAAAATTTTAAAGCACTTTACATGATTTGGCTGAAACATGTAAAGGCATTAAATTAAATTACTTCATTTGTGGTACATTAGATGGCACTGTTAGAAACCATCAACACATGCATAGTCGCTAAGATGTCACATATCAAAATAATTTCTGACTTTACTGTTGTATAACTGCTGTGGTATATTTGTGCATAGGTTCTTTAGTGCATAAAACAATTTGACTAGTATCATACCCATTTAAGGTTTACCAGAAAACGACTATTTTCATATCTTGATTCAAACGAAGAGCTGTTATCGCCACAGCATATAAAGTTCGTCTTCATGGAGCAGTTTTTGAAGGCAATGGGTAAGAATGTAGACTGTTGCAAGTACACACCTGAAGTGAATTCCCAGTTTTGCTTATAAGGTAGTTATAGAAGGAATTCTGGTCGAGCCTCAGGTCAGGAAGTTGACTTGCAATGATGAACAGTCTGAACAAAACACTATCATCATCATCATCATCATCATCATCATCATCATCATCATCATCATCATCATCATCATCATCATCATCATCATGTTTCAAGCCTTGTTTCTTGTGTTTCATCCTCTTGAAGAGCGTGTTGGTCCATCCACCATAACTGTGGGCTTCCTGTGTTTCATCATATTACTGTGTTGTATGTTAAAATATATATATTATTTTGGATATGTTTATCTTCCATTCTTAGAACGTGACAATTCTACCGTGATCTGTATTTTAGAATTGTATTATTTATATTAAAAACATTCAGTTATTAATTTCAGTAAGAGACGGGGATAGCTCAGTCGGTATAGCGAAAGGCTGTGGGCTGGACAGCCGTAGTTTGAATCCCAGTAGGAGCAAGATTTTTCTCTTTTCCACAATGTCCAGACCGGCTTTGGGCCCTCCCAGCCTCCCATTCAATGGGTACCGGGGGGCTCTTTCTCCAGGCGTAAAGCGGCCGTGGCGTGAAGCTGACCACTCACTTCCATCAAGTGCTGAGGTCAAGAAGAGTGGAGATATACCTTCACTCCCGCATGTCTTCATAACATAGTGCTTCATTAATTATGTACATGGGCAGCTTTTTACCTTTACATAAAAATTATTGTATTACAAAAATAAACGTTTATGTTTTTTGTCTTTACCCTACCATTAAGTTTGCAAATAAAAGGCAGCAGAAAAATAACAGCAGTAGAAGGCATGCCTGAATCGGTACTGAATGGTCTACCCTGGCGTCACTTCATGTATATTGTTATTCTATCAAGTTTAATATCTTGGTAGAGACACAGCTTTCTCTACGGAACTCAAGTTATTGAGGTTAGGTATATTTGGTGGTTTCTTTCTAACGCTCTCCTTTTGAAATTTTATTCAGCTTTATGTTAGTAACAGGGGCACACGGTAGCGTAGTTGGTTGAGGCACTATGCTACCAGCCAGAAGGTCGCGGGATCGAATCCCGATGAGATGGATTTTTTTTTGTCGATTTACCTAATCCTTCCAGCCGCACTATGGCCGTGGGGTCGACTCAGTCTCTAACAGAAATGAGTACGAGAAATATTCCTGGGGGTAATGGGCGGTCGGCGTGTAAGGCTGACAACCTCGCCGCCATCTGTGAGCCGACTGTCTAGAATATGTGGGAGCCTCGACGTCTCACAACCTTATGGACCTCCACGGCCTGTTACAGGGACAGCTTTACCATTTGTTATCCTAGTAACAATTAATATATCTCAAAATGAAATATCTGTATAATGCCTACGTACAGAATGGGATGGCACAGCGATAATGCTCTATACTCGCATTTTTATGTGCTCGGTTCAAATCTCGGCAGGGTGACCAGCCACAATGAATTTTCTCATAATTTTCCTCAGCCCTTCCAGGCACGTGCCGTTTTATTATCCCAATTGGGTCATGACTGCATCCTTCTAAACACTTTCCAATTCATTATTTACTGCCCATTTTTCCACTCCAATCTGTCACTGGCCACGCCATTCAACAACTCACAAAAGAAGAGACCTACAGATGAAGATCAAGTCTATTCAAAACAGATATCAGTATATGGAGGCAGAAGAGGGCTGTCAAGTGGATACTTTGTGGCCCAATTGCGTACTAAACAGACTGATTATACATACATTGCAAGTGACAGCTGACGTCAATCCTCACAAACAGTAAACCAAACAAGCTATATATGATGCAAAGTACATTCAACATCCAGTGCTTCGAATATAGACACTCGACTCCATTTATGCTGCATCTAAACAATTTCTGACGTCGCGTCATCAGATTCAATTCTCAAAAACTGTCTGCTGATGTAAAGTTTTATTTCAGAATTAATTTCTTGTTCATAGCACAAACCCTTCCTGTTTGTGCTAATGGAAGTTAGCAATTATTTCACTGTTTCCAGAATGGTGTGTCTTGTCACACTCACGCATCGCGTTGGATTTTCAGTTGTTGAGGTCACTGAATTTTTCAATTCTCCTAATCCTTCCATCCGCACTATGGCCCTGCAATCGACCCAGCCTCTAACAGAAATGAGTACCAGGAATCTTCCTGCGGGTAAAAGATGGCCGGCAGGCGCGTAAGGCTGAAAACCTCACAGCCATCTGTGAGTCAATTTTTTAGAAAGTGTGGAAGCCTCGACGTCTCACAACACTATGGACCTCCACGACCTCTTACAGAGATAGCTTTACAACATTCGATGTGAACCAAAATCACTATACAGGAAATATCTATGAATGCACAGACATTTTCTTCCGCGAGGTTTAATCACGGTATGAAGCATTCTAAAAGCTGCTTCAGACAGACCATACACAGATGTTACTAATGTCAGCAAGTAAAGGAAACAACGCCGGTCACGGTAGCCGAGCGGTCTAAGGCATGCACTGTCTTCAATCGCTCGGAAGCCGGGATCGTGGGTTCGAATGCCACTCAGGGCATGGATGTTTGTGTGCGTTTTTCTGTGTTTGTCTACAGGTAGAGGCCTTGCGACGAGCTGATCACTCGCCCAAAGGAGTCCTACCGCATGTGTAATAGTAAACCGAAGTGAAACGGAGAGTTTCATGGAGATAGGCCTAGGCCCAAATTGGGGCTGTAGCGCCACAGAAAAAAAAGGAAACAACGGTTATGCCAATGTTTATATAAAAATAATACAAAATATAGAAATGTATCCAGACTGACCTGATCTACATAGAAACCAAAATATCTTTATATGTTAACACTGAGTGTGCGAAATGTCTCTTTCGCAATGGAAAGTTGCAAAATGTCTATAATTTCGCTATGTCTGTCTGCATGTAACAAGTCGAGAACCGCAGAACATATTTTAATACAATTCGAATTTTGGGACTTCTACTACAAAATTTGTCGACATATTCCAGTTGCAGTTCAGGTCAGCAATAACGGCCTACATGCGTTTCCGAGTGCGTCTCACCAACACCTGCTGAAGCCATACATGTCTCGAGAAAACACTGCAGACACAACTGAATCACACATTTTATGCTCGGTAAATTTTCCCTTAAGTCCTGCGGGGGTCGGCATAATTACAAAAGGGATTTTTACGCTGCTGGCTCACAGGTCCGGAATGATTTTGATCACGTATTTCTACTGCGGGAGAGATCCCCTCGCTCGCCCGCCCCACCTCTTGTATGGCATTCAGTATAAAAGACCATCAAAACCCAGTATTTACGGATTCAAAGCCTACAGGAAATAAGAGAGCAACTAAACTGTTACGTTATGCGTACGTTTACTAACTTGTTAAACTGAGCAGTTTTTGTTTAAATAAAACGTAAGTTGTCCATGTGCTCAACTAAGTAAGCACTACGCCATGAAGACGTAGGGGGGAATGGGTGTATAGATCCACGTATTACTGACCTATGCACTAGTTGGTGGTGAGTGCTCAGCTTAACTCCCCGGCAGCTTTACCACCGGGAAAAGAGCACCCATTACCCCACTGGATAGAAATCTGGGTGGACCCTAGAACAGGTCTGGGCGATATAGATAGGAGAACATTCTTTGCCCTACTGGGACTCAAACTCCAACCTCTCGGGCATCCAACTCGTAGCCAGTCGCTATACCGACTGCGCTATTTTATAAACATATGGATACGAAAATAATGACCACATAAGGGACTGCCTATGTGGCATAACAGAGACAGACATATGTAAAGCATGCTTCCTGTTTTGTAATTTATTCAATTCTGAGGACGCAGAAATCATATTCGGTTATTAATAATACAAAATCCGACAAGATTTCAATGTAAAATTGTTAAAAATAAAATTAGTCAAAAATACCTAACCACAATAATTTGAACTTCAAAGGCAGCTACATTTACAAAAAGACACTAAAATTCGAAGAATAACAATGTCAGTGTTAGTCATTAGTCGCGGGGTTTGGACTGGTGACTAATAACTCGGAACTACAAATCATCACTACGCTGCCATCAATCTAAACATTCTACAGATCACTATATTACAGCACATATTAAGCACTCTATATGTTCATTAGTCGTTGCCTGGTAACGGCTCCGTACTAAAGTCGTTGCCGACTTTCGACTCTCTCACAATTAACTCATGACGGCAAACAGAAGTTGCATTGACAACTCTCGCTATATGGCCTCGGCAAGGACCGCATATAAAACACCGCTGCGGACAATGTTTAAGTAGTCATGTCACAGTAATATGCACTAAGTAACGCTGTTGTCTGAAGAAAACCGTTTCGGCAAAGACTGTCTATAAAAACAAATTTCGTCAAAATTATCCAACCCCTCTCTCTCTTCAATTGGCAACATGTCATCATAATGGTCATTTAAATTACACTAAGAAAAGAGATACATCTGCCACAGTCACAACTTTACCAACCATGAAAGTGGGTGTGTGATTTGGTCCTCATGTACAAAATAAACGCTGACAGACAGTAATAACAATTACCTGATATTATCTGCACACACTCCACTTCCCATGCTCATTTTTCAGTTTTACCTTGCATTACTACGCAGTCGTGCGCTGTTCCAAATGTCAAAGGTCACAAATCAGCAGTTCCCATCTCTAGCCAGTTTCCACGGATAATTCCTCAACTGATGAACCGCGATTATGCATGCTACAAATCGGCTCTGCAATGACTGCCAGCTAGTGATCCTTTCCATAACTGCTATTGACAATGACTTCTACTTTGAGGGGTGGGGGGTAATTTTACGTCGCTGTAAATAAGCAGAGTAGGGTGACGGAAGGAATGGAAAGAATCTGACCTGAGTCTGAGTCTTATGTTACCACCGATGGTCAATCGGCCAGCCTATCTACAAATAAAGCAACCATCTGGGGCTTACAATCAGAGTTTTATTACCGTCAGACAGCTGCGGGTCTGTTGATGCGGGGTGCCCTCTCTGACGAGAGGACGGGTCTGTCGTCTACAACTGCTGCTGGCGCTCGCCAGCGCAGTCTTTCACATGTCCGACTCTAGACCATATTTTACTGTCTCAAATTCCAGACTCCCCTTTTCGTCGCCTCCTACGACTCGAGCGGCTACGGTGCAGGTATTCGACCCCGCCTCCACACGGGATTCCTGCTACATAATATAAAGGCTGTTTCACTCGGGGCGGAACCTGGCATTTTGTTAATAACTCGGATACTAATAAAGATATTGCAACGAAATTTGGAGTGGACTTACCTCAGTTCATGTGAAGTCTGGTGACATCATAACAAGTGCTGGAAATGGCCACCATTTGCGTCCAGACAGCACTGGACTCGGCGCGCCATGTTTTGGAAAGTCCTTGCCCATACGTCAGGTGTCACTTCTTGGATGGCCTCACTTATGTTTGCTTTTAAAGCCTCTATGGTTCGCGGTTTGTTGGCGTAAACTTGCGCCTTCAAATGACCCCACAAAAAAAATAATCAGGCGGCATTAGATCGGGCGAGCGCGGTGGCCAAAGTCCCCTGGAAATGACGCTCGCCCGATCTAACACCTCCTGGTTATTTTTTGTGGGGACATTTGAAAGCGCAAGTTTACGCCAACAAACCGCGAACCATAGAGGCTTTAAAAGCAAACATAAGTGAGGCCATCCAAGAAGTGACACCTGACGTATGGGCAAGGACTTTCCAAAACATGGCGCGCCGAGTCCAATGCTGTCTGGATGCAAATGGTGGCCATTTCCAGCACTTGTTATGATGTCACCAGACTTCACATGAACTGAGGTAAGTCCACTCCAAATTTCGTTGCAATATCTTTATTAGTATCCGAGTTATTAAAATGCCGGGTTCCGCCCCGAGTGAAACACTCTTTATAAGAATTCAGTTCGTACCTCACAGGAAACATAACATGAGTCTGGTACAGAGCCCAACCGGTTAATGCTGTTTAGGAAAACAATCGCTGTTTATTCAGAGAACCATATGAAAACACACAAATACATTGTGTGGGCAGAATGCAGAGTTTTAGTGTGTTAAGGAAAGTGGTACATACACGTATATAAACCACTGAGCTTTAAAGGTCAAAACAGTGCGTCTAGTGGCCGAGTTTCGAAACGGGCGTCTCTCAAATGAAAGCCACCTGCTGAATCAAACCTACTCGGTTGATAGAGGATAGCTATCGTGATCCAATAGATCAATTTATTTACCTATCATTAATTTAACTACGGTGCCAGTAGCTCAAACTATAAGCGTCGAAGGTTAGGATTAGAAAATAATTAAATAGATGTCGTCGGCCAATTACTATCCCGGAATTTGCTTCAAGGGACTAAGGAAACCCACGATATATCTGTCAGGATAGCTGGTATATCCCCTACACGAAGCAGCCTTTCGGCGCCCCGACCTGTCTGAATCCGGTTTATCAGCAGTCAGTAAGCCACGGCGTGTTATCCTGATGGTATAAACTTAACATAAGACGAGCAGCTGATGAGTACCGAGTTCTGGGTTGCAGCTTCATGTAAGTTCCCATCTTCAGGGTCCAAGCGTAAGCCATGCAAGAAGCAGGCGGCAAGAAGACCGAATTCTTCATAACCACCGGTTATAAGATCCTCGTAACCAACTACAGCGGAACAGACTAACTTCATGGAGCTGAGCTTAACATATCGCCACCAACATCAGGGTCAGGTGAGCTCAACTTGCCGCCTACTTCTGCCGCTTTGTTTGGCTTACTCTTCGACCCTGACGATGGAAGCGATATGTCCCTCCGAAATGTACGGTTCTCTCCAAACTACATGATGTTACAGCCCGGAAAGGTCTGTTGATAAATTAGCGCATTTTTTAAACATTTACAGATGAAAATACGGAAAATAACTTGAAAACACTAATGAACCCCATTACGTTTTCTTTTTAAACATTAATTGTTAACATATCAGCCGCGAGTGGCGCTCCGATCACTCTCGAAGGAAAATGGCGTCTTAAGTACAGAAGGCTTGGACAGGGCGCGCAGGCCAAAACCTTGGCCCCCTAGATCTCCGGACTTTACACCATGCGACCTCTATGGGAAAGAAGTCTACGTGAAGGTACATATCGTACATATTGGTGTAGAAGTAACGCTACAGAATTATATTCGGAAGGGGCTTGGTTCGAATCTTGGCCGGGACATTAGGAATACTGATTTTGGTCCCTGTGGCTTTCCTCAGTGCCTCTACATAACTGCCCAGATAATAACTCGCTTTGCCCATGAGATTCCCTCTTTTACACTTCATCACTGTGCATATGTCATCCTATCCGACGCTACAGAATCTCGACACTGGAACAGAGTCGTCAAATAATAAGAAGGAACGAACTCATAAACGTGAAATGATAAAGTGAGGCATCTAAAAGCCCATACTGATTAATTAAACTTACGACCAATGTACTGACAGGGTTACGCGCTAGCGTATTTGGTTTACGCACTATACTACAAGCCGAAAGGTCGCGGGTTCGATTTTCAATATAATCGGATTTTTCAGTTAACCTAATCCTTACAGCCGCACTATGGCCCTGGGGTCGACTCAGCCTCTTAACAGAAATAAGTACCAGTAAGATTCCTGGGGGGTAAAGAGCGGCGGGTGCGTAAGGTTGACAACCTCACCGCCATCTGTAAGCGGAATATCTACAAAATATGAGAGCCTCGACGTCTCACAACCCTATAGGCCTCCACGGCCTGTTGCAGGTATAACTTTACTTTTTTTACTTAATTAACTTCACCAATGCACGGACACATATTTGTAAAGCGTCAAAGCCAATATATATTTTGTCTGTAGCAAACTTTAGAAACATTCGGCCTTACCTCTCCGCAGCTGGAGAACCAACATACGTCGATTTATCGTGACGTCTCTTCTGTAGATACAAATTTGGACATGTGTGTATCCCCACATAATAACTGAGCATGATCACAAATAACCTTTTTCCACTAGGAAGATATACGAATATCACTGATGTATACAAAGAAATCACCACGAATCATTGGAATTCACCCGGATACGACGACAGAAGTAAAGCCAATGCACCGTTACTTTCTCCGTCGACACAAGTCTTGACAAGAGTCAGATCGTAACTTGGTTGGTGTTTTATACAAGAACCAGTCCGCCTTCAGCAATCACTCCATGCGGGGAGAAGGGGAACAAAGATCAAACTACCATACAGTTAAAAGAACTGACAATTCAAGTACTGCACAGTCTAGCGAATATCATTTGTCGATCAGTTACAAACCACCATGCTGTACAGCCTACACTCTTTCTCTGTTTGTCCTGTTCCTCCCACTTGGAGCATAAGACATCCGTGAAACGCTTTGTTTCACTTCAGTTTATTAATCTATACACAGTACGATTCCTTGGACGGGGGATCAGCCCGTCTTAAGGCCCCTACCTACAAAGGACAACACAAACACAAAACAAATGCAGACAGACGTCCATGCCTTGAGTGGGATTCGAACCCATGATCTCAGTGTTCAGACCGCGCGACAGTCTGCACTGCACCCGGATAATTTTATTGATAGGAATGTAAAAGTTGTACCTGTAGTTTAAGTGAATCGTTTTAATTTTAGAAGGGCATCAGTCAGTCGAATCAAACTTTACAGGAGACACAAAACACAGATCTTATGGTTGCTAATATTTTGCCACTGTCATTTCCTTTTTGTAGATGAACTGCTTCTCTTTGCACACAAGTCTAGTGCTTAATTTTGTTTCAGAGCTCTTCCAATTTAACAAATCATGTTTACCTAATAAATTATGCCCCGAAGGTTCACTGTCGTGTTCACAAAAGCCCCACAGTGGTCCCTATCCGGCCCTCACCCTCCTATCCCATCTCCTAATATTATTTTACATCTATGCTTAGATCTCCTAAGTAGTCTCTTTACACAGGGCTTCTCGATTCATTTCACATCTCTCCTGTGTGCTACATGTCCCTCCCACCCAGTTCTCTTTTATTTAATCATCCTAATATTATACAGAACAATTAGCGATAATACAACATTAAAGGATGTGATGCGCGAGGTATGTAGCACGCATGGAAAACTCAGAGGTTGATCAAACGACAATATTAAAATCGATTTTAAGTAAAGAGTTTGTGGGTTGGGTTACACTGGCTCAGAAAGAAAACTCAGTAGCGGACTTTTGCGAACACGGCAGGCAGGTTTCATAGTAAGTGGTGACATTCTTGCTTAGATGAGCGACTGCTGGCTTGTCAAGAAGCATTCTGCTCCACGGAGCCAGTTAGTGTATGCATATCATCGATTCCACTAATCAGTTCACCCAATTTGTATTTATCTTCTGACAGAAATCAATCACCGTGTCAATAACAAAGGATAACAGGAACCAGGTCAAGTGAGTGTCTTAGCGTATCTTCAAGATAACGATAGCGGTGTGACTACACGCAATGCCAGGCACACGTATCGACTTTGCCTACTACACTATGTACAGAGTGTTTCTAAATTACTGTCGGGGTTTCCGTTTATAGGCCATGGAAACCCTGATAATTATTTAGAATCACCCTGTATATCATGCCACATGTTCCGAGTTGAAGTACTTGCACGGTACGGAAAACTAAAACAACACAACTGGGCTCTGACGCAATATAGTCGGAAGCTTTCCGACGTTTCGGAGGAATATACACGGTGTAACTGAAAGGTGAGGACAAACTTTGGGTACGAGTTCCACATACAAAAGCAAGAAAACATTTCCACATATGTCCGGAAACATTTAATCTGTGAGTTTCAGCTGGAACAATAAAGGTAAAGTTCCCCCTGTGCTTAACTAATTAAGCACTCCACCATTAAGGCGTATGGGGGAGTTGAGGTATAGCTCTACCAGTTTTGATCTCGACACTAGATGGAGGTGAATGATCAACTTCGCGCCCCGGCCATTTTACCCCCCGGGGGAAAGAGCCCCTGGTACCCATTGGACAGGAGGTTGGGTAGACCCCAGAGTCAGTTTGGACGACATTGAGAAAATTCTATCCCGGCTCAAAATGTCTCCATGAGATTCAATGCACGCCTCGACACGGACCTCCGCATCCGTTCAGAGTTGCCGGGGAAGTTGCGGAGAGTCTGACAGGCATCCACAGTGCGACGTTGGAGTCTCTCTTCGCTATCAACAGGAGTCGCATTTACGTGATCCCACACGTTAAATATCCAGAGGATTGAAGTAAGGTGAGCGTGGAGGCCATGCAGTGGGCCCTCCATTTACCTATCCATCGGTCATGATAGGTGTTACTGAGAACATCCGGCACAGCGCGGCTGAAATGTGCCGGAGCACAATCACGCATGTACCACATTCGTGCTCTGCCAGTGGTACATCTTCCAGACACTTTGGCAGATCATGTAAGCGGAAATCTCGGTAGCGGTTGCCTGTAAGCCGATATGACAAATATGCGTGCCTACCAAACAGTCACCAACAATCCCTGCCCACACAATAATGCTGAACTGCTGCTGGTGTCTACACAGTCTTCTTTCGGCTATAATTCACAGACTGTTTCAGGCTCGTTTTGATACGGACGTTTTTTCTTGTTTTGTTATGTGGAACACGCGCACGAAGTTTGTCCGCACCTTTCAGTTACACTCTGTATACTACCTCCATCTACAGGATAGAAATCGGAAACTTTTCCACTTAGGCGTATACATGGTATTAGAGCCCAAGAGGCCCACATGGCCAGCTGCAAAAATTGTAATATTCCATTGGACTACTGCGTAACCTCGCCCTACAGTCAGTAACTGCCAAGAATATCGCTGTATCAAGGGATGATGCTATTTAGCTTGGAAGATGGTCAAAAACGTTTCGGAAGAACCCGCTACCTCCGTCTTCAGTGAATAAGGTTCCTCAGAAACGCTAGTATCTATTAAACCACACTGCGTCAAATCCCAGAATACAGTAATTTTCATATTCACCGGTACGAGAACATCGAATCTGTGGAGAGGCTGCTCCATGTCACGTTCGCAAATTCGAAACCTCTCTCTATTAAAAAAAAACCACCTTCTGCCCTGTCCTTCCTACTTAGGCGCAGAGACCAAACATATTTCTCCGATATGTTGGTACCAATCTACCGGGTTGTAAATAAATGGCTTTACCGAACCAGACAGACACTACACAATCATTATAAAGGTTAATTAACACCGTCAAGTGACTGATATGTTTTTTTAATCTTTTACCCTTAACATGTTTCGGGCTTATAGACCATCTTCAGAAAGATATCAATACAATTATAAACTACTACTACAATGTGTTTTGTGAATATTAATATATACATACAATGTTATCATAATGCAATGAATACAAAATCTAATATTTTAATAACTACAGCGGTGTGTACTAACGTTAAAATATTTTAAATCACAATTAGTATGTTTAAAAAGATTCTGTTAATTTTTTAACCAAATCGTGTCCCTGTTATTCCCTATTTCTGAAGGAAGTCGAGTGTCTACCAGCTTGTCGTTCCGTTGTTTGGAAAATTTGATTCTTTTGTGTTGTCCTGTTGTTCTGGGCGCGCTGTGTTGTTATACTTTATAATACTGCTAGTGTGACGGACCAGGAAGAACCAAATCGAACTACACAATCAGTTCATTCGCGTGAGATTGTTGGAAACGGCTTCTTAAGAACAAAGCTCTGGAACGGAGCAGAAGGCGTTCACACATTTCCAGTTATCTACCGATCCACACGGCGTCAGACCTCACAAGGCAGTACTCTGCATTCAGAATTACTGGGTTTTGGGACTTTAACCATCGTCCCGTATTTTAAAAACCAGAGAACACAGCGTTTCGGAAACTGGATCTGTTTCCGTCCTCAGGTGAGGGGGAGACGCCTTCTCTGTCTACCTACGTCCAGTGATGGAGATTAGCTCTTTCTAAGGGACCCAACAGAGCATGTGTCTCCCACCTCACCTGACGACGGAGAAACATCCAGTTTCCAAAATGCTGCGTTCTCTAGTTTTTAGAATACCGGATGATGGAAGAGTCCTAGAATACCCAGTAATTCGGGGTGTTATACACCATCGTCGTCAGAACCATTTTGAACCTAATAGAACTCTTCAAAGTCACACATTAATACTGTGGCGTATAAACCCGTTGATAAGCGGTGACTCTGTAAACAGCGGCCGTCGCTAGGTAACGCACGCAACAATAGAACGGGGTCATTCAACCAGTTTCTAAGAAACGGATCGGTAAACACGCTTCTACAACAATAGAGTATAGTTGGAAACGGTGTTTTCTATTCGGTCCATGCGAAGTTGTTATAAAAAAAGATAAATGAGGAAACCCGTTCAGTTGAGCTCTATTAGGGACGTTGAGAGATGACGATCCAGTTTAGTTGAGAGCTGTCAGTTGAGAGGCAGTCCTGTATGGGAGGCTGTGAAGAAAAGTTAGTTGCAAGAGCGCAGCTGTGACAAGAGGACCTGAGCGCGTGAAGCTGAAGAATCTCCACCGTTAGAAGCCGTTGTCAGGGAACGGCTGGTGAAGACACAGCAGGCTAGAAAAAGGTTTAGCGGGTATTGTGGTGATTGGTAAAGTGTAGAGATTACTGATTGCGTTAAAATTACTTGTAGTTCCGAGTTACGTGTTTAAGTGGTCAATAAATCCATTCACCAATCCATAACCCTTCTACAGTCACACACAAAAATCGTGAGAGAACTTAGCTGTGAGATCACGGCTACGTTGATTTTGGAGATGGCTTGACGCCGACGTAAACGCCCTCGTCCACCGTTGTTCTTCCTGGGTGGTGGACACGTCATGAAGCTTTCAATATCGCAGACTATTCGGTGTCAACAGTAAAATGATACGTTGGTTGGAAAAGACGGGAAGGTATCGGGCGTGGCTTAACTAACATTTGTCCAGACGAAGTGTGGAAAACCACACACACACACACACAAACCTCAGTCACGCTAGCCATTGTCCCGGTCGAGAATCAAACCAAACATCTCCCAAATAGAAATCTCGGGCGTTACCAATATCCCAACCCGTTAAGAGTCTAGGTCTTTGCACATAATGGAATTATTTTGTGGGGGGACTGACAGTTTGTGTTTGCTTTTTTCTTAATTCGCTAAGTGAGGGGTGGAGTCCAACTGGATCCACTCGGCACAGCGGCCACTGATTGACCTATTGTACCTGCCCCGGGTGATTATGATGATGGATAATTTGGTGGGGAAACCGAAGTACTCGGAGAAAACCCACCCCAGCGCCACTTTGTCCACCACAAATCTCACTTGACCAGACCCGGGATTGAACCCGGGCCGCCGCGGTGGAAAGCCAGCGACTAACCTCTTGAGCTATGGCACGGCCTTTGTGTTGGTTAGTAGCCACAGATACATGTTCTGTATGTAGTCAGGGGTGTCCCGTATGTCTTCCTTAGAAGACCAGGGATTACGACGTTACTGTGCGGTAATGGTGACGCAGTTCACCCCCACTCGGTGTCTCGTGGACAGAGATTAAGTAGCTACAAATATAGTCCAAATGGATCCGAAAAAGAAAAGTATTATATGCAAATTATGGTAATGTTGTCCCTGTACGTAACGAAAGAACATACCATGAAGACGTACTGAACCTCGACACTGAATGAAAGCGAATGGTCAGCTTCACGCTTCGGCCGCTTTTTTCCAGGAAATAAATCCAAGGCTGCTGAATGGGCCCTAGAGCCGATTCAGACGCTGGGGAGCAGAGAGAAATCTCTTACTCCTGACGGGAACGGAATTTAAATTCCTTGCTAGTTCAGCCCATGTCCTAGTCACTATATTGAATGAGACATCCCGCCTCTGTATATAGGATATACAAGGCACAATGTCACAGTTAGAAAAACAGCTTCAGTCAGTATATGACAAATGGACGCCAGATACCCGACTTCTCAACTAACCTCACAGTATGGGCAAAAAGCAGGCAGTTTCAGCGGTCAATGCCTCAAAGCCGACAGCCAAGTGCAATGTGACATTGGGAGCAGCACTCATCTGCGTGTCGGCGTCACTAACCGACGCCAGAAACCAAAGTCCTATTGGGAAGCTGACAGCCGTCCAACTACGTATATTAAGGCAACGGAAAGAAGTCCCATCGACTGGGTGACAACCTCACCGCCATCTGTGAGCGGATTTTCTAGAAAATGTGGGAACCTCGACGTCTCACAACCCTACGAGCCTTCACAGCCTGTTACAGGGATAGCTTTACCTTCATTTTTCTTACATTTGTAATACTATCCCCCCTTATGCCTTGGTGTCCCGAACTATCTCATCACTTCTGGGTTTCAGGCTAAATTAAGCCCACATTTTTTAGCTCTTCCATGTTCAGTGCCATCCACCTAGCAAGCTGCTTTAAAGTACGCTGGGTAAGACTGCAGTACATTCGCATTATGGTCTTCCAGGTTACACCTGTAATTTACTGGGTTATTACCAACAGCAGTCACTAATCATCTGATACAATCTCGGTTACTGATAGCGTCGACAAATAAACAATAACATAACATCGATGATTGGGAACATACTCTACCTGAAGATGGGAGGGGGAAACCGAAAACGTTAATATGCCTACCATGTTTGTTACTGACAACGTAATTAGAAAGAGGACCGTGTTCTTACTGAGCAAATACCAATACAGCTCAAAGGGAATTACGGTTGAAGGCCGAGCATCCGAACTGGCAATACAGCAACCAAGTAATGCGTCTCCGAAGCAACCTTGTTGTCGGACTTTTTCAAATAACGGATTTGAAATTGTTAATTTATATAATATTGTGATGTACAGGTCCATTGCTAAGCAACGGATCAGTAAACACGCCTAAAGCAATACGGAATAATATAAAACGGTGTTTTCCGTTGAGTCCGTGCAAAGTGGTTATAAACAATAATTCAACTGAGCAGCAGAGAGTAGAGAAGAGTTGAATTTCGAGAAGTCAGCCCGCCGGGATATGAGCTTGGGAGCAGAGGAATTGGATTGAGTTTGCAGTTGCAGAAGAATGGCAAGAAATGAATTAGACTGTGAAAAGAAGATTTCATGTGTGATTTGAAGTTACAGTGAGACTTATAAATCCGTTGCCAGGATACGACTAGTGAAGACTGAGAATCCTGGTGTGTGTGGAACGGTGAACTGCAAAGTGTGTAGAATAGTGATAGCACTGTATTACCTGTAGTCTCGAGCTGTGAATGTATAAGGTGCAATAAATCCAATCATCCAATCCAAAACCCCGTCCACAGTCACCGTTAACATATGTGACATTTATTATTTTTCGTGTTTCACCCGCTTAAAAAGTTTTTGTTTCGTTTTTATTATTACAATAGTACAGGACATCAGAAGAGTGTTATAATAGTGTTATTTTCGTGAAGAAGAATTTAATCCAATTATCCGAATTTTCAATTATCCAAACGAACTTTGTCACCAATTAATTCGAATAATCGGCGTCCTATTATTATATTTGGTAACGTTTAGCCATTTGCTATGACTTCATAAAGACAATTTAATTTATTCATAATCAAGGCAAAAACAAGAGTAGACGGTTGTTTAGAAGGGAAAATATTATAATATATATATTATTATGATTAAATCGCAAAAAAAAAGGCCTGCAGATACAGACAACCATCAGCTTCAAGCGTGCAAATTTAATGACCGTAGAGCTCGTGGTTGCAAAGAAAACTGCATGTAAATTTGATAATATTAACTTTCCAAATATACGGCTTACAACCCCCTCCCTCAAATGGGGGTCGTTATTTTGTAACTTTGTCAGTTCTCTCACGTCATATTCTTATCCTAATCCTCGACAAGTAAACTTCTGGACATTTCCTTTACGAACGCTGCAAAAATGAGTCCACGACAGGCCATGTTGTATATACACACGCTAATTACACAGGTCCCTGAAATACGCATTTAGCAAATTCGAAACATGAAGAATATTATCATACGAAACGTGACGCCGTGTAAGGTAGAAGTTTATAGACTTTTTGGAGAAACGTTCTGACTCCGTCTTCAGAATCAAAGAGTAGATGCTCTGACTGCTGCCTATGTATTGCTGGTTTCTATCTTGACTTAATTTTCAACCTTGAAGATGGAGACAGTATATTCCTCCGAATGGCTAAACTTCTACCAAATTACATGCCGGAAGATAATAATCTTCACTGACTGTTATTGTTTTAAAAATAGAATATAATTTTGTCCTCACTGTGTCCAAAATTTTAGGACAGCAAATTCATTCTATCAATTCCAATTCATCTTAGTATAAAAACAGCGGTCTTTCTAGAACTACTGAAAATCACGACGCGAATGCTCAGTAGGATCGTGCTATCGAAGTGTCCCCCAGGGGCTGTCATCTGTGAGAGTGTACCACAGTGAAGCGTGGCCAAGCGTGATGCTGGCAACCGTTTACATTTCAACGGGCGTTATATATTTGTTCAATAATTAAACTAAATTCCGTGGTTTTAGTCCGCAAGCGAACTATACCGACCGAGCGACCGCCGCTTGTCGACGAAGATAGTGTCAACTTTTTGCGGATAGAGGGTCTTGCGTGGTGACCGCAACGGATCTCCACGGCCGTTAATCTCGGTTTTCTAGACCGGAGCCGCTATTTCCTTGAAATAGCTCCTCAATTATCCTCACGAGGCTGAGTGGACCCCGATCCAGACCCACTACTTCTCAGAAAAAAATCTGGTAGCGTCGGGGATCGAATCTGACTCTGTAGCCAGGAACGCTGACCACTAGACCACAGAGACGGTCATTTGTTCAATAATTACAATAAATAAATAAATACCGAATAGGTTAGTGGTAACGATCCAGTGTCGTATTATGGAGGTTCTCCGTTCGAATCTTGGCCAGAAGAAATAACCTGAGAGTTTTAACGCTTTTCCTCAGTCCCTCCAGGCAAATGCCGGAATACTACCTTGAATAAGCAAACGACCGCTTCCTTCCAGATCCTACAATCGGACGCTACACAATTTAGGCGCTGACAGAGACGCAAAATAATCACAAAAATATACCGTGGAACCTCGGACAGAACTTATCTGTCCACTTACAGCAGATTATATAATGACGAATTTATCAATGAGAGGCTCAAAGGTTAAAATGATATCAGAGAAGCCAAACAACATGTTCAGGATGGAAAACATTTCTTCGTCTCTGTGGTTTGCATACCAGCGCTTTTCGTGGCAATACTGATCCTTGTACCTCCATTTTGCACACCTGTATGCAGAACATGTAGCACGCAAAGCCATTAAGAAGACCTAGACGTAGGTGGGTGGATAATATTAAAATAAATCTTGGAGAGACAGGATGGGGTGGTATGGAATGGATTGATCTGGCTCAAGATAAGGACCAGTGGAGGGTTACTGTGAACACGGCAATGAATCTTCGGGTTCCATAAAATGCTGGGAAATTCTTGGGTAGCTGAGCGACTGGCAGCTTCTCAAGAAGTCAGTTTGTGTGTTGTATTCTGTACTTTACAAACCGGCCTAATGGTACTCGAACCCTCTACTTATGCTCATAATCACCTTCTGGAGTGGGGGGGGGGGCGAACAGATATTATAACCCCCCAACACCTATATTTAAAGAACAATAAAACATCTGTGTTATATACTATTCACTGCCTGTTTTGAGATATTTCAAGTTCATTTTTAATTGACAAGAAAATATGCGAAGCGGCTCCGCCCACCTTTGGCCTCTCGTAAAGGTAAAGCTATCCATGTAACAGGCCGTGGAGTCCCATAGGTTTGTGAGACGTCGAGGCTCCCACATTTTCTAGACAATGGGCTCATAGATGGCGGTGACATTGTCAGCCTTACGCGCCGACCGAGCGCGCTTTACCCCCAGGAACATTCCTGGTACTCATTTCTGTTAGAGGCTGAGTCGACCTTAGGGCCACAGTGCGGCTGGAAGGATTATGTTAATTAAAAAAGCGAATTACCTCATCAGGAATCGAACCCACGACCTTCCGGCTTGTACCATAGTGCCTCAACCAACTACGCTCCCGCGTGTCCCCCTGTGGCCTATGGTTCAACTATCCATTCTTACTGGTAGAAATACAATGGCCCTTGAGATGGAACCCCGCTAGTCTCATGTGTGCCCTCTACAGTTCGCGGATCGATCTTAAAGACGGACCGACGAGAGTTTTACAGGTGCCTCAGCATGATTGCGTACGAGGCCAAAAGCGAACTGCTTCTACAAATTACGGGGCCAGGTCCACTATATGCCTCACAGTATTCTTCTAGGCTCTTGAGAATCACAGCGAAAACAATTTCAGGGAGAAGTGATCGCTCTGAAATCCGCGCCATAGCTCAAGCGGTTAGTCGCTGGCTTCCCACCGCGGCGGCCCGGGTTCGATCCCGAGTCTGGTCAAGTGGGATTTGTGGTGGACAAAGTGGCGCTGGGGCGGGTTTTCTCCGATTACTTCGGTTTCCCTTGCCAATCTTCATTCCATCAAATTCTCCATCATCATAATCCCCCCGAGCAGGTAAAATAAGCCAATCAGTGCCCGCCGTGCCAAGTGGACCCAGCTGGACTCCACCCCCACTAAGCGATTTTTTTTATTGGAACTTTAAATTTTTGCTGTCTCCACTGAGGCCAGCACTAACATCAGGTTTCTAAGAAAACTTCAAACCGTATTCATATTACAGGCTTGTCACTACAAATAAACACACAGCGCTATTTAAGCTCACGCGAAACAAAAGAAGAAATCTAGAATGTTACTACGCGCTTATATCCCCGTGTAACCGAAGCATTCACTGCCTGCAGCGAACATGAATAACACTGAATTCTAAGAGGGTCCGGGCCTCCTGGCCCAATTGGCAATTCAATGGACGTGCGAGGAGAGGGCGTGGCGTCTATCGAGCGCCAAAAACACGTGGAACTTCGATAGAAAATTGCACTAAAGCTAGCGGCTCATGGGACAAGGTCGTTCACGAACTTCTTCAAACCTAAGAATCATTCCTGGGGATTTGGAAACCCCTTACGTTATACAAAATGTACACATCCATGAAACCACTTTCCATGACACACTAAGGCAAACAAGTTAGACATCAATCAAACTGCTTTTTATACACCGACGAGCTGAATTCTGGTGGGGGTCGGTCCTTAAGCCCTCTAGGAAGGGGAAAATGTATGCAGTGTGTAATAATTTAGGCGCGTTCGCTCAATTTTCTTAATTACGTCCTATATCGAATACCGTAAAACTTACGGAGAAAAGGTACTGGGCGCGGATCGTATTTAATTTCTCTCTGAAACTTCTGTTCGCCGTTATTTGGTCGCTCACACTGATATGTACTGTATGAACTCATGCTCCAGGTGCTAGCAGAAACATATGTAGTACTTAGGGCAAAGCGTCCTACAATGTCCGATTTTAACCAAAATTGAAAAAGGCAGACAAATTTTATTTAAACTTCCAAATTTCAAATTGTAATGAAAATCTGTTCAGCGTCTGTGGACAAGAAAGACGGGCGGACATAGTGAAAACAGGAAGAGGTTTTGGGCAATTTCTTGCGGTGAACGCGCCAAAAATTAGGCACTCACTGTCCGTGAAATTACTACAAAAAAAGTTCCACCGTGTAACCGCAGCAGCGGCAGCGTAATTAGTTTTGGTACGATGCTACAAGCCGGAAGCTCGCGGGTTCGATTCCAGATGAGGTTACTGGATTTTTCAATTGATCTAATCCTTTCAGTCGCACTATGGCCCTGAGGTCGACTCAGCCTGCAACTGAAATGAGTACCAGGAATCTTCTTGGGATCAAAGGTCGACCGGCGCATAAGGCTGACAAACTCAGCTGCATCTCTGAGCCGATTGTCTAGAATATGTGGGAGCCTCGACGCCTCACAATCCTGTGAGCCTCCACGGCCTGTAACAGGGATAGCTTTACTTACCTTTTTATCAAAATAAATCCAAATTGTGTTACTGCTTGCAGAGGCGCATGCGCAGGTGACCATTCATGCCAATGCTGATCTCAACTAAAAAATGAGCCAATATTTTTGGAGGTGGTAACATTAGCCATCACAGGATTCTTGCAGGTACCATTACATTTCCGTACACCACAATCATATGCTCTCCCTCTCAAGACTGTAAGCATCAAATGATTGGATTACGGCAAATAATGAGTTATGAAGGACGTGAAAGCAAGATGCTGTAACGAAATTTAACTTCATAGCACGGAATTTGCCTGAAGGCATCGAAGCCCCGAAAAAAATAGTCGCGGTGAAGATAATCGGTGTTCCGAACGAGATTCGAACTTCCGGAATAACGGCCACGCCAGAGCACGACTGCCAGAGTCCTGAGTCCCACGAGACTTGACGGCGAGGGCCACCGACCGACCGGTGATATTGCGCAATTTTGCGTTAGACAGTTCACGACGCTGTCAGTAGCTAAACTATACAACTATAACGTTGAATAGGGGGATGATTCATAAACGAATTGCAAAGGATTTGGAAGGAATGGCACTGGCCTAATTAAAGGTCCTGGAGGCAATGAGGAAAACCACAAAAAAAACCTCTCAGAGTAGTCAGTGTCCTGACCGAGATTCGAAGCCGGACACTTCTCAAATAATACTGATAACACCGAGCGATCTGCGTACTTATAACGCTGCAGATTCGTATCTCGGCAAGGCCTCAGGCTCTTTGTGGTTTTATTCTTCCACGTAAATATCAGGATAGTATTAGGCTACGACCGTTTCCTTCCAAATCCTTTCCAATTCGTCACTCATCTATCATCCCACATAAAGTTCAGCTGCTAGCAGCAGTAACTGTGAAGATTACCTGCTGGTAATAATACCGTGTATTTCGCATACGTTCCAACGTTTCGGAGAAACATATAGCCTCCACCTTCAGGGCTCTACAGTAAAACAGAAAAAAGCAGAGAAAGCCAATAAACTGTTCTTTGCGTCCGCATACACGCACAAAATTATATGGAATTTGCAACGAAATTTTTGATACGGTGATGGAACGCAGCTACCCGAACTTTACGAAGGAAAGTCAGTAAATAGGTCACAAATTGAAGTAAAACAGCTTCAATGGATGTAATAGATTTGCTATGTGTATCATTATGTACAACACAATCGAGCTTCATGACAGCCAGCAGACGCGCATGTGCATGTCAAACGCTGGTTTTAGTAGTCAAAATGGCCACCATACGTAGGAAGTATCCTACCGAAGGGCAGCGTTTTGTTGTGCGTTTTTTTTGTGGGCAAAAGGGCTGAATGAAAATTTAATAAAAAATGTTTCCTGTTTATGATGGGACGTGTTTGTCGTTCACAACTGGGCCCAGAAATTCTCTGGAGGACGTTCGAAAGTCGCAGATGCCCGACCAGGTGAGGAAGTGGCTGAGACAACAGTCAAAAACTTCTATGCTGCGGATTTCGACGCACGGGTAAAGCGATGGGACAAATGTATCAATGTTGGTGGAAGATATGTCGAGAAATAAATATTTTTATCCCAGGTTCGAATATCACATATTTACGTTTCATATCCATTTGTGACCTATTTATTGTGTCTCCCCCGTAGAAACTAGTGCCTTAAGAAAGTAGGCTAAAATATAACATAAATTTAAAGGCGTCGGAGTATGTCTCTACAATAATTAACATGAATGTAAGATTTGAGGTTTTCACGGCAGTGACTATGAAGAAAGCAGTCTCCTGGGATGTGGCGCCGTGTAGATATTGTTAATCGATGTTTCGGAGGAGCGTATCTCCTTCATCTTCAGGGTAGAAGGAAAAATAAGAAAATCCGCAAGCGAAGAAACAGTGAGAGCAGGTGCAAGTAGACTAATGTCGGAAATAAACTCAGCTATATAACTCCGAAACGTCGGTTAATACCATATCTACACGGCGCCACATCCCAGAAGACTGCTTTCTTCATGAATGTAACAAGTTTAGAACACTGTGAGATGGAAGTGACGCTTGTTTCAGTATGTACGCCATCTAGTGGCTACTTTGTTAACCGTCTGTGATATACAACATTTTGAACTTTTGCAAGTGGAATATGCTCATAATTACGATTAATTATGACGAGAACACACACTCCAAACAACATTAAACAACGGAAAACACTCTTGCAGGCATGATAAAACATCAATTGAAAACAAAATGCGCCAGTATTGACTCACCGAGCCGGTCACGGTAGCCCAGCGGTCTAAGGCATGTACCGTCTTCGCTCGCTCGGAAACCGAGATCGTGGGTTCGAATCCCACTCAGGGCATGGATGTTTGTGTGAGTTTTTCTGTGTTTATCTACAGGTAGAGGCCTTGCGACGAGCTGATCACTCGCCCAAGGAGTCCTACCGCATGTGTAAGATCTAGTAAACCGAAGTGAAACGGAGAATTTCATGGAGGTAGGCCTAGGCCCAAATTGGGGCTGTAGCGCCACAAAAAAAAAATTGACTCACCGAACATGTGTGCGTTGCGTTAGTGTTCGAGAGATGCTCGGTTCGAAGCGTGGCTGGGACAGCGGCTACAATGAATATTTTTTCGTGGTTTTTCTCAGTATCTCCGGGTCACTGCGGCTCCCTTCCGTATTCTTTCAACTAATCGTTTATCTACATCATACTATCAGACACTAGAGAGTCTAGCAACTAGCCGCGTTGTAAATAACCCACAAAAACCTATCGACTGATCAGTATACTCGTACTATGAGTTAGGACTGACGTTTAAGCGGGATAAAAAGTTAACGCAAAGAAACTGTACATTTAACCCTTTAGAGTTCAGTAGTAAATGCATGTACCGTTTGATTTAAAATTCGAAACTTCCGTATTTTGCTCATAAAGGGTGCTATTATGTGATCCTACAACGTGATGATAACAGGTAAAGTTGTCCCCTGTGTTTAATTAATTAAGTACTATTCCATGAAGGCGTACGGGGGAGTGGAGGTACAGTTCCACCAATCTTGACCTCGAAACCAGATGGAGGTGAGTGGTCGGACCACGATCCTGCGGCTTCACCTCCGGTCAAAAAGCCCCCGGTACCCATTGGACAGGAGGCTGCATGAACCCCAAAGCCGGTGTGGACGCTGTGAAGAGAAAAATCCTGTCCCTGCAGGAAATGGAACCCCGGCCGTCCAGCTCCTAGCCAGTCACTATACCCACTCCTCAAAACACGATATGTTTTTTTTAACGTTATATTTCTGGCAGTGGTGAAACACTGGAAGTAACGACAAGATCAGCAAATATACAGCAGTTTCACCACTATAAATTTTATGGAAACTACAGTCTGCTTAGCGATGCTATGTTAACTGTGTAACTTATACACACCCCAAGGAAGATGTGAGAATAGACATGAACAGTCCGTCGATTTAAAAGCACTAATAAAGTGTCCGTTGTAAATAAATTCTTGGTGTTCTGGATGAGAGAATACCAACAAAAGACATCCCTTTAGGAGCAATGAAAAATTAAAACTTTTCACGGTACATTACGGGCTTATTTGTGACCCACGAATACCAAAAAAAAAAAAAAAACTCCAAGGCCTGTAGTCCGCAAGCGAAGTATACCGACCGAAGGGCCGCCATTTGTCGGCGAAGTTAGTGCCGACTTTTGCGGATAGAGGGTGTCAAGTGGTCAGTGCAACGGATCTCTACGGCTGTTAATTTCGGTTTTCTAGACCGGAGCCGATATTTATTTGAAATAGCTCATCAATTATCCTCATGAGGCTGAGTAGACCCCGTTCCACACCCACTAATTCTCAGAAAATCTGGTAGCGCCGGGAATCAAACCCGGACCTCTGGATCTGTAGGCAAGAACACTGACCACTAGATCATAGAGGCGGTCTATCCATGAATACTAAAAGTAAGTAAAGCTATCCCCGTACCAGGCCGTGAAGGCCCACAGGGTTGTGAAATGTTGAGGGTCCCACACTGTCTAGACCAGCCGTGACAAACATGCGGCCTCCATAGCCACAAAGTGCGGCCCCTCAACTTTTAGAGCTAATTGATATTAAAATCAATATTAAAATTTTAGTAGAAATATTTTTTGTAAAGACAATTTTCCAACAGACCAGAAGACAAGAAGTCTCACGCAGACATAAATTAGCAGGCAGCAGGAAATTCAATGTTTTGCTATGTCTAACATAATTTCTTGTGTAATCTCTCTTTTTACATATTGAAAAGTTGTTTGCCACTTTTAAAAAATGGCATTCTCTTGCTTTTTAAAACTGTAAGATATGTGACTTTAGGTAATTATATTGAAATTATTCCTAAATAATAAATAGAATTAAATTTACTTGTATAAAAATCTAATGTATATTTCTATTATGAAGTGCGGCCCTGGACTATTATTTATAGAGCTGAGGTGGCCCTCGGTACAAGTTGAGTTTGACATGCCTGGTCTAGACAATCGGCTCAAAGATGGCGGTAAGGTTGTCAGCCCTACGCGCCGGCCGCGCTTTACTCCCCAAGAAAATTATTTAATTAATTCCTGGTACTCATTTCTGTTAGAGGCTGAGTAAACCCCAGGGACTAGTGCGGCTGGAAGGATTAGGTCAACTGAAATATAAAATAAAAATTATATTTATGAATAAATTCAGTATCACGATTAAATCAGGAGAGGCCTGATACTACTCACTTGAGAATTTTTGTCTTATCAACTGCTAATTCAAAACGCGTGTACACTAGAATATATGAGATCAGAATTTTTGCCTCCTTGTTGTGTAAGAGTGTGAAACTTAGCATTCCGGTTGTGGGTGTTGAGAACAAGACGCCGAGGGCAATCATTTCACACAAAACAAGAAGTAACAGGAGCGTGAGAATATTCCATCACGATAACCTACACATTTTTGTAACCAGACATTATTATGGCGAGAGAATCGAGGATGATGAGACGGGCAGGCCTTGTAACGCATGTGGGAGACAACACATAAGGAGAAATTTTCGGTTGGGAAACCTGACTACTGGAATATATGCGTAGATATTAAAACGGATCTTAGCAGGAGGAGGGGGTGGAATGGATTCATCTGGTTCAGCATGAGGACCAGTAGCCGGCTCTTATGAGCACAGTTTTGTATCTTCGGGGTTCCATAATAAGACGAAGTATTTCTTAACTAGTTGTGGAACTATCAGCTTCTCAACAAAAACTCTGCTTGTAGGATTTCTTTCGTTTGTGTCAAGTGAAATTCAACGTAACCAAATTCAGGTTTTATCACTATGAAACAAAACATAAAAATACAGAAAAAAATATTGTAAAACTTTGTAAATATTGTAAAGCCTGTGCTTTTTTTATTATTCTTAGTGAGGTGAGACAGTCCACTTGGTACTACAGCCACTGTTTGGCCCATTGTACCAGCCACAGATGATAGATGATGATTGTGGAGCAATTGGTGGAATGGAGATTGGCAGGGGAAACAGAAGTACTCGGGGAAAACCTGCCCCAGTGCCACTCTGTCCACCACAAATACCACAAGACCTGGCCCATGCTCAAATTCGTGCCTTCACCGTGGGAAGCCGGCGACTAACCGCCTGTGTCAGTGCATAATTAAACATCATGTCATGAAGACGCATATGAAAGTCGAGATGTAGCCCCCATTCAATGCTAACCTCAGCACTTGATGAAGGTAAGTGGTTATATTCACACCCCCACCGTTTTAACCNNNNCGACCCCCCCCCCGGTATTCATTGGACACAGAGTGGGCCCCAGTGTCGGATTGATGGCGTAGAGAAGAGAAAAATCCCCTACTTCTGCCGTGAATGGAACCCTGACTACTCGCTTGTTCAGGACGGAGCCTAACCGATATATTAGTACAACACTTCGAATGCTTTTTCACCGAATTCAGTTCACAGTTCAGTTCTGTCATTTCATGTCAACCTCTACCTCACGTGTCGCTGACAGCAGAATCAAAGAATCAATCTGACGGCGGGAGAAACAAGGTATGACGTTCAATTAATCTTCACATTGTTATATCATACGTGCAATTTCACAATCAGATTTCAGTTCAACGTCCATGAATTGGACACTAAATCCTTCTGCTTAAAACATCTCTGAGGGTCCGCCATGCAATGTGCAGCCAATCTTACGGAAGAAAGATACTTTATGGCCAAATAAATCTCTGAAAAACTGAGTATGGTTCCCATCGTTTGCTGGCAGTACAATGTATAATAACTTTCTAATGACGACATAATGATTTGTGTTCGTATTTGCCACTGACGCAACCTCACGCATGTTTCAGGTAAAATACAGGACTGAGCTCAACTTTCTATCACTGCGGGAGCACAAAGTCCAGTCTCTGTGTTTTACTTTCAGTGTACGTAGAAAAGGTAAAGTTGTCCCTGTGCTTAACTAATTAAGCACTACGCCATGAAGACATAAGTGGAAGTGGCTGTGTTAGATCCACGTTTCCTTGATCTGGGCACTAGTCGGAGGTGAGTGGTCAGATTCACGCTCAGGCCGCTTTACACCCCCCGGGGAAATAGCCCCTGGTACCCATTAGACAGAAGGCTGGGTGGGCCCCGGAGCAAATCTGGACTGTGGGGAGAAGATAAATTTATTTTACTCTACAGAGACACAACTCCGACCCCTCAGCCATTCGCTATACCGACTGCGTAGTTCAGGCACTATGCTACAAGCCTGAAGGTCGCAGGTTCGAATACCGATGAGGTCATTGGATTTTTCAACTGACCCAAACCTTCCAGTCGCACTATGGTCCTGGGGTCGACTCAGCCTCTATCAGAAAACAGTACCGGGAATCTTCCTTGGGGTAAAGGGTGCCCGGTGTGTAAGGCTGACCTCATCGCCATCTGTGAGCTGACTGTCTAGAAAATGCCGGAGTCTCGATGTCTTACAGCCCTAAGGGCATTCATGTCCTGTTAAAAGGATAGATTTGCCTTAGTAGTGCGCTGGTTTTGCAAATACTGTACAAAATACAGTCGCACACAAAACCTAACAAATGCTCTCAGTTCCACCCCTTAACACTGCTGCTGTATTTTGTTTCTTGTTTATGTTATGTAAACACATTTCTACAGAACCATTCTTAGTGACTGCGACAAACGCACAGTACTTATCACGTTTGTATTAATTGATGAAACGGACCAGAGCCCTTCTTGAGAAACCCCCAGCTGCCCAGCCACTCAAGAAATTTCCCAACATTTTATGGAACCCTAAGGTTCGTTACTGTGTTCACAAGAGCCAACCGCAAGTCCCTGTCATGAACCAGATGAATCCTGTCCGCACCCTCAAACTTCACTTATTTAAATTCAATTTTTACGTTTTCCCACCATGCTTAGCTCTCCCAGGTGGTCTCTTTCCTTCAGATATTGACTACCACAATTTTAAATGCATTCGTCTTCTCTCTCACGCATTCTACGTAATGCTCAGTCAACCATATCCTCCTTGATTAGTTCATCCTAATAATATTCGGCGATGGGTATAGATTATGTAGGCGCCCATTAAGCAGTTTTCTCCAGCCTTCTGTTACCCCCCCCTTCTCAAACATCCATAGCCTATGTTCCTCATTCAATGTGAGACTTTCACACTAATATAAAATAAAATGCAGAATTATAGTTTCGTTTAACTACGTCCACCGCAGCCCTGAGAGCCTAAAAAGGAGATGAAAAGGAAACCCGGTGTCTGGGGGTACAACTGGGCCACCGTCACTGGGGGTCATAAATATAGGAACCTGGTCCTCCATGTTGAGCGTTGGACGCAAGGCTGACGATCTTGCTCTGTAAAAAAAAAAAGTTGTTGTTGCGAAATCCAAAGAAAAGAAAAATTGATGGTCTAATTAGACGAATCTGGCAGACGGCTATGGATCAAAAAGAGACGTTCTGCCAATGATTTTTTATTGCTACTGGGATGGGACTAAGTCCCTTGTACTGCGGCCATTTCTCGCCCATTGTACCAGCCCCAGATGATTGGTGAGGGTGATTGTGGAGCAATTGGTGGAATGAAGATTGGCAGGGGATACCGAAATACTCGGAGAAACGTGACCCAGCGCCACTTTGTCCACCACAAATCCCACTTGACCAGACCCGGGATTGAACCCGGGCCGTCGCGGTGGGAAGCCAGCGACTAATTTAAACTTTTAAAGCTGTTTCGGCTTGTACGTCTTCATTTAGATTTCACTCGACGTGTTTCGGCTTATTTTGCCATCATTAGGTGAGTTAATGGAGGAACACAGACTGAGGATGTTTGAGAACAGGCTGATGAGAATATTTGGACCGAAGGGAGATGAAGTGACGGGAGGTTGGAGAAAANAATTTTAGGATTTTACCTTATTTCTAAAGTACTTCCTTTTATTGCGTAGCGTCTGCTGGTGATATACAAAACTATAATTTTGCCTGTGGTTCTGTATGGGTGTGAAACTTTGTCTCTGACACTAAGGGAGGAACACAGACTGAGGATGTTTGAGAACAGGGTGATGAGAATATTTGGACCGAAGGGAGATGAAGTGACGAGAGGTTGGAGAAAACTGCATAATGAGGAGCTTCATAACTTGTACTCTTCTCCAAGTATAGTTACAATGATCAAGTCAAGTAGGATGAGGTGGGCAGGGCATGTAGCATGAATGGGGGCGAAGAGGAATGCATATAGGCTATTGGTGGGAAAGCTAGAAGGAAAGAGACCACTGAGAAACCAAGGCGTAGGTGGGTGGACAATATTAAATTGGATGTTACAGAGGTAGAAAGGGATGGTATGGATTGGGTTGATCTGGATCAGGATAGGGACCAGATGAGGGCTCTTGTGAACACGGTAATGAACCTTCGGGTTCCATAAAAAGTTGGGAAGTTCTTGAGTAGCTGCAAAATTTGCGGCTTCTCAATAAGGGCTCAGCTCCATGAGTGAGCGTGTGTTGGTGACTGGGATATACATATATATATATTTACTTTTGTGTTGTGCTTATTTCCTTCTGTTGCGTCTTGTGTAGATGTTGTAAACCAAATTAGGAAAACAGTTTCACTCTTTAAAGAATTATCTCTCTTTCACATGTCACGCAACCTCTGGCAGAAACAATAACTTACTCGAAGGCGGGTTCTTATGCTATGAAGGTTTATAGCGGCTTGAACTGCCCTCGAGACGTCTGTAGTTTCATGTCACTTCCATTCGGCGAAGAGATTTAGCCGGATTCTCATCGATCTGCACAGCCAAGCCACAGGGCTGACTGAGTCCTCTTGGTTTTGTATGAAATCGTGATTGATGAAACGTCTGTGCCACCAACCTGGATTTCGAACAGGGTATGAGATGGTGGGGGATGCTGCTAACAGAAAACCAAGCTTCGAGAGGTTAAATCAGAATGGAACGCAACGTCCTATCCTACGAACCCGGTGTTCTATCTAGGGGCAATCTTAGTTTCATGTTAATTCAGTTAAGTATTTATAATGTGAGGGCGTGGGCAGTGTTACGACGTTTCGGAGAGACATGTTGCCTCCATCTTCGGTGTCAAAGTGTGTAGGGTGAGTGAGCCTCACGGCGCCAAGACGAACTAATTGGCGGTGAACCACCAGTCGTAAAGTAACTCGGGCTCTCTGTCAGTTGTCCGTGTGCAGGCGGGTTCCAGTACCTCAACCGTAGCCCTGATAGTCGCTGGAGGCGACGAGCAAGGGACGCAGTGCATCGGGGTATAACTGGGCCACCCTGTTCCTGCGGGATATAAATACGGGGACCTGGTCCTCCAGGTTTGGAGTGTCTTCTGAGACAGTACAATATTGTCCTGAGTCCCATGGGGCTAGGATCCAAGAATGACTGCGCTGGAGATGGTGAGCAGCAACTGTAAACGACAGACCAGTCCTCTCGTCAGAGAGGACGCCCCACGTCAACAAACCCGCAACTGTCTGACAGTAAAAAAACTGGTATTGATCCCCAGATGGGTACTTGACATCGAGAGAGACTGGCAAACCGACCGTCGGTCGTAATATGACTTTGATTTTGACTCTGAAATCAGCATATCAGCTGGGCATAACCTGTCGCACAAGCCTGCATTGACAGCAAACCTCTGTATAAATGTTACTTAGAATGTTGGAGTGAAAACGGGTGTACAGAGTCCAGTGACCTGGGCGCCGTGACAGCGCGGATATACTCCTGCTGAAATTGTGGTGCAACAAACGTAGCGCCCACATAGAATGACTGACCTCTCCTTTGTCGAAGAGGAGGCCCACTTTCGAAACACGTCCATGTCCAGGAGAGTAAAGTAAAAGTAAAGTTGACCTTGTGCTTAACTTAATAAGCTCTATGCCATGAAGACGTATGGGGGAGTGGATGTACAGACCCATGTTTTCTTGATCACGGCACTAATTGAAGGTGAGTGGTCAGCTTCACGCCCCGGCCGCTTTACCCCAGGAGAGAGAGCCCCCGGTACCCATTGGATAGGAGGCTGGGTGGGCCCCAGAGCCGGTCTGGACAACATGGAGAACGTACATGTCTAGGGGAGAATAAAAATCTTGATCATGGATCCCGAGGAGACTGAAGCCAAGAATGACTGCGCTGGCGAAGTCCAGCAGCAATTTAACCGACGACCGCGCTTAGTTGCCGTAAGTACTAGTACACGGCCAATAAGAGCCGGGATAGCTAGTGAGTTGCGGTCATGAGTTCGTTGTGAGCCAGCTGCCATCCAGTAAGGACGTCAGTAACAAAGCAGAAGAACCTACACTGTTAGCAGCCGTGACCTAGCAACGGGTGATTAATACAAAGAAAACGTCATGTATGCTACAGTACAGTGATCTATATGGTGTAAATTAGTGAGACTATTACAATTTCCTGTAGTTACGAGTTATAAACGGTCAACAAATCCAATGAACTATTTAAAACCCCGTGTCTAGTCACTAACGCGTGAGAATACATAGTATGTTTTATGTTTGGAAAGATCCACGAGACATCGACCCATGTATACACCGATATATTATCCCACCCTACATAGTTGGATCCTAAACAAAAAACACATTATGTACCTGCGTACAGTAGGCAACACTTACCACAGCCCCACTGTGTAAACACCGAATAACAGGACTGGCATCAACAGTTAACCACATTGAAACCCTTAATATCAATAATACCAGGTTGTACGCGAAACATCATCTCTCTGTTCTCAAATATTTGCACACTTTGTATTTGGGCTTAATTATGCCCACGCTATGGATGCATACGCTTCCTGTGTCAGGGTTATGTAATGACAGTCATTATCTACACTGTGTAACATCGAATGGTATGAAGAATGATGAACTGGAAAGGATCGGGAAGTGGTCGTGAGCTAATTGAGGTACCGTCCATGTAAGCACCTTGAAAAACTGACGAAAAAACTTTAGTCGCGATAGCAGGTGTCCTGGCATTCGAACCCGGCACCTCCCGAATAAAAATCCAGAGCATTCGTTCTAGACANTCTAGGGGCAATCTTAGTTTCATGTTAATTCAGTTAAGTATTTATAATGTGAGGGCGTGGGCAGTGTTACGACGTTTCGGAGAGACATGTTGCCTCCATCTTCGGTGTCAAAGTGTGTAGGGTGAGTGAGCCTCACGGCGCCAAGACGAACTAATTGGCGGTGAACCACCAGTCGTAAAGTAACTCGGGCTCTCTGTCAGTTGTCCGTGTGCAGGCGGGTTCCAGTACCTCAACCGTAGCCCCGATAGTCGCTGGAGGCGACGAGCAAGGGACACAGTGCATCGGGGTATAACTGGGCCACCATATTCCTGCGGGATATAAATACGGGGACCTGGTCCTCCAGGTTTGGAGTGTCTCGACTTTGAGACAGTACAATATTGTTCTGAGTCCCATGGGGCTAGGATCCAAGAATGACTGCGCTGGAGAGGGTGAGCAGCAACTGTAAACGAAAGACCAGTCCTCTCGTTAGAGAGGACGCCCCACGTCAACAAACCCGCAACTGTCTGACAGTAAAAAAACTGGTATTGATCCCCAGATGGGTACTTGACATCGAGAGAGACTGGCAAACCGACCGTCGGTCGTAATATGACTTTGATTTTGACTCTGAAATCAGCATATCAGCTGGGCATAACCTGTCGCACAAGCCTGCATTGACAGCAGACCTCTGTATAAATGTTACTTAGAATGTTGGAGTGAAAACGGGTGTACAGAGTCCAGTGACCTGGGCGCCGTGACAGCGCGGATATACTCCTGCTGAAATTGTGGTGCAACAAACGTAGCGCCCACATAGAATGACTGACCTCTCCTTTGTCGAAGAGGAGGCCCACTTTCGAAACACGTCCATGTCCAGGAGAGTAAAGTAAAAGTAAAGTTGACCTTGTGCTTAACTTAATAAGCTCTATGCCATGAAGACGTATGGGGGAGTGGATGTACAGACCCATGTTTTCTTGATCACGGCACTAATTGAAGGTGAGTGGTCAGCTTCACGCCCCGGCCGCTTTACCCCAGGAGAGAGAGCCCCCGGTACCCATTGGATAGGAGGCTGGGTGGGCCCCAGAGCCGGTCTGGACAACATGGAGAACGTACATGTCTAGGGGAGAATAAAAATCTTGATCATGGATCCCGAGGAGACTGAAGCCAAGAATGACTGCGCTGGCGAAGTCNTAAAGTTGACCGTGTGCTTAACTTAATAAGCTCTACGCCATGAAGACGTATGGGGGAGCGGATGTACAGACCCATGTTTTCTTGATCTCGGCACTAATTGAATGTGAGTGGTCAGCTTCACGCCCATGCCGCTTTACCCCTGGAGAAAGAGCCACCGGTACCCATTGGATAGGAGGCTGGGTGGGCCCCGGAGCCGGTCTGGACAACATGGAGAACGTACATGTCTAGGGGAGAATAAAAATCTTGATCATGGATCCCGAGGAGACTGAAGCCAAGAATGACTGCGCTGGCGAAGTTCAGCAGCAATTTAACCGACGACCGCGCTTAGTTGCCGTAAGTACTAGTACACGGCCAATAAGAGCCGGGATAGCTAGTGAGTTGCGGTCATGAGTTCGTTGTGAGCCAGCTGCCATCCAGTAAGGACGTCAGTAACAAAGCAGAAGAACCTACACTGTTAGCAGCCGTGACCTAGCAACGGGTGATTAATACAAAGAAAACGTCATGTATGCTACAGTACAGTGATCTATATGGTGTAAATTAGTGAGACTATTACAATTTCCTGTAGTTACGAGTTATAAACGGTCAACAAATCCAATGAACTATTTAAAACCCCGTGTCTAGTCACTAACGCGTGAGAATACATAGTATGTTTTATGTTTGGAAAGATCCACGAGACATCGACCCATGTATACACCGATATATTATCCCACCCTACATAGTTGGATCCTAAACAAAAAACACATTATGTACCTGCGTACAGTAGGCAACACTTACCACAGCCCCACTGTGTAAACACCGAATAACAGGACTGGCATCAACAGTTAACCACATTGAAACCCTTAATATCAATAATACCAGGTTGTACGCGAAACATCATCTCTCTGTTCTCAAATATTTGCACACTTTGTATTTGGGCTTAATTATGCCCACGCTATGGATGCATACGCTTCCTGTGTCAGGGTTATGTAATGACAGTCATTATCTACACTGTATAACATCGAATGGTATGAAGAATGATGAACTGGAAAGGATCGGGAAGTGGTCGTGAGCTAATTGAGGTACCGTCCATGTAAGCACCTTGAAAAACTGACGAAAAAACTTTAGTCGCGATAGCAGGTGTCCTGGCATTCGAACCCGGCACCTCCCGAATAAAAATCCAGAGCATTCGTTCTAGACATACCTGTTCGAAATGATGACACATAGGTCAGTGGCGTCTATACCTCCACGCATTAACTTCGACAATATATGGAAAAAAAGTGACCAGCTACACGCTACGGCCGCTTCATCACAGGAGAAACCCTCCGTACTAGTCAGATAGGAGGACGGGTGGCCGCTAGAGCTGGTCTTGACAGTACTACTGAGAAGAAAAATCTAGATCACCCTGCCCAGAACCGAATCCCGGTTATCTAGCCCCTAGGCAGTCGCCCGACATACTGAGCAAATGAAACGCAATTCTGTACGTTAGTTTAGTGAGTTAATCTGTCATGCTGTTATGCAATAATCAGAAAGAACAGATAATTCGAACTGGATCAGAGTGTAATTAGATTGATAATCGACTGTATGCCATCGTTCAAGTCTATTCTACAATAACTGTTAAAGAACAAGGAAATTACCAATTGTAATAAGCTACTTACTACGGGTACGCGGTAGCGTAGTTGGTTGAGGCACTGTGCTACATACCGGAAGTTCGCGGGTTCCATTCCCGATGAGATGATTGGATTTTTCAATTTACACAGCCTATCTAGCAGCACTAAGGCCCTCGGATCGAGTCAGCCTCTAACATAAACGGGTACCAGGAATCTTCTTGGAGGTAAAGGGCTGCCGGCGCATGTACACAACCTCACTGCCATCTGTGAGCCGACTCTCAAGAAAAATGAGCGAACCTGGACGTCTCACAACCCTATGGGCGCCCGCGGCCAGTTACGGGGATAGGTTTTTTCTTTTACTAAAACGGTGAGTTGGTTAAGATGGTTTTACATGCTTCGGTCCTACAGTACCATCTTCAGTGGCTTTCGGGGTAAAGGGAGTTCGCTTATGTACACATTAAAAATTTATAACTAAAAGTCTTCAAATTAAGAGTCGGGCTTGCTCACTCGGTATGACGGGCTGTGGGCTGGACGGCCCAGGTTCCATTCCCGGCAGGAGCAAGACTTTTCTCCACAGCGTCCTGACCTATTCTGAGGCCCACAAAGCCTTCTATCCAGCGGGTACCGGGGTCTTTCTATGAGGGTAATGAGGTCCCGGCACTTGAAGTTGACCACTCATCTCCATCCCAGTACCAAGATCAAGAATGGTGGAGCTATACCTCCACTTCTCGATATGTCTTCATGGCGTATTTACCCATGTGTACCTCCTATATTCTGGGGGGATTTATTTATGAGTTGCATACAATGATGGTAATGGGGGGGGGGCAACCCGAGCATCTGCTCCAACCTCCTGAACTTAAAAGAAAATATATACATGTACAAGATGGAACTATACCAAGCAATGACACCAAATATTAAAATTATTTGTTTGTGTGGTGTCATTCGTGTTTGAACATAGACACCCACGACTGTAGGACGATCAGAAACACTATTCTTAAACGGACTATACTTAAGTTCGTATGCAAATGCTCTGGCGCCCCACAACTTGAAAAACAACATGGCGGTGCATGCGGATGAAATAACAGTGAAAAAAAAAACGGTGAAGGAAGAAACATTTGTCAGACCCGGCATTACTCCCGCTTGGAAACCCATGAATTACGTTATTTATTGCAGAATTTCTGGGCCTCTATCCAGAGACCGCTACATCGAGAACAGCTTCTACCTGAACCGATGCATTTTTAAAGGACAAATTTGGAATCCAATATCAATCGTGTCGACTGTTTGTGGTTTATTTCACGACGCTACCAGAAGCACTATATACCGTTTAATATTTAATAATATTATGGAAGGAAGCTGTCGTGGCCTAATTTGAGGTACTATCGGGAGAGTTACCTGTACTGTTAGTTCCTCGGAAATCTAGCCGTGGTAGAGGGGTCATATCATCTCTCGCGGGGCTGGGGGAGTAGCCTTATCTGCTTACGTCAGCGTGAATACTAGCAGTTTGGAGTGTGGTCAGGTGTATAGTACGTTGTGTATCTACTCCTGGTCTCCGTAGGCAATGTTTTCCGCTCGGGGAGTAGCTCTGAACGTCACCACAGCAAGCTTACAGCTTCGCGTGCTTCACAACAGCGTTCACCTTAACGCGCGGCTAAAGTTACGAGGC
This sequence comes from Cryptotermes secundus, assembly GCF_002891405.2. Taxonomy (NCBI): domain Eukaryota; kingdom Metazoa; phylum Arthropoda; class Insecta; order Blattodea; family Kalotermitidae; genus Cryptotermes; species Cryptotermes secundus. The sequence continues at coordinate 102,687 of NW_019727101.1, forward strand.
ACTAACTATAGGGACTGAGGTAGGACGTAAAGCTATCCCTGTAACAGTCCGTGAAGGCCGATAGGGTTGTGAGATGTCGAGGTTCCCACATTTTCTCTAGTCAATCGCTCACAGACGGCAGTGAGAATGTCAGTGTTACCATCAGGCCGCCCTTTGCCCCCCCACCGGTAAGATTCCTGGTATTCATTTCTATTACAGGCTGAGTGGACCCCAGGGCCATACCGAGACTGGGAGGATTAGGTAAATTGAAAAATCCAATGACTTCTTCGGGATTCGAATCAGCAACCTTCCGCTTGTAACATGGTACCTCAATCAACTACGCTTCCGCGAGCAACAGAGACTGAGGATAACGGTGAAAAGTCCTTAGAATAATCGGCTTCAAGACCAAAACTTGAACCCAGGACCTCCAGAATACGAAACAAAGTGCCAGTCACTTGACCGCGGATTGTGGCATAACCTGAATCCAATGCAGTTACTCCCCTGTCATGTATTCATTTAATTAATTAGGGTTCGTTCTAGGACAGGGGCGTGAAGCTGATCATTCACCTCCATCTCGCAAAAGGTAAAGTTGTCTCTGTGTTTAAGTAAACAACACTATTCCATGAAGACGTATGGGGGTGTGGGTGTATAGATCCAAGTTTTCTTGACCTTGCCACTAGTTGGTGGTCAGCTTCAGGCCCCGGCCGATATAACCCGGTAAGCATTGGATAGGATTCTAGGTGGGCCCCAGAGCCGGTCCGGACAACATGGAGAAGAGAAAATTCTTAACCCTACCGGGACTCGAACTTCGATTCGAACCCTCGGTCGTCAGGCGTGCAGCCCGTAGCCGGCTCCCCCCTCCATCTAGTGCCAAGGCGAAGAATGGTGGAACTGCACCTCCACTCCCGCATGTCTTCATGGTATAGTGGTTAATTATTTAAGCACAAGTACAACTTTTACCTTTTCATTTAAGGAAGTTGCCAGCTAAACAGCTTGAAACAGTAAGAGGATAAGTGAATAAGTCTAAGGAATTCTAGACGAAAGCGGTGACCCCCCTAATTAGAGGTAACGCACTATCACGGAATTCGGCTGGAGGAAGCAAGAGGATCAAAGAAGAAAACCGTTGGTCTCCGAGCCCAGTTTTGAACCTACGACCTTCCGAACATAAAGCAAAGGTGGTCAGCCTCGACCATGACGCTCGGTGACACATGAAGATGTTATAGTGCTGATGACACTTTGCAAATTTCTGCTACAGCTCCAACCGTGGGTCATTTGCCTTGTGGCCTCATTTTATACCCACACAGTTCTACTAACTTACCAACATTAAGCCGGAGAGTGTTGCTGCATTCTGCTGGTATTATTCTCATCTGTAATAACATAATGACCTCACCAGGATCACCAGAGCGACAAAGCCCGCGAGGTTCATACTGTCTGAATTATATTACGTTCAACATTTCTTCGTAGTTAAAATTTTCACTGTCCTTTTGGCTGTTTCTGTTGGTCATATTTGCTTTCTTCTATCATAATCATTGCCTTTATGTGGTTTAGTTTACGACGCTGCAAGCATATAGATGATACAGCGCCAAATGGCCGTGGCCTAATCATAAACTGTCGGGAGGGACTGAGGAAGATTATCCAAACCTCTATCAGGATAGACGGTGCCCTGGCAGAGATTCGAACATAAAACCTCCCGATTATAAGTCTTGAGAGTTACGGCTGAAACAACCTCCTCGAAACGTCACAAGTAACATGCTTTTTAATCCATATTTTCACGTCGTATGGATTGGTTCTAGACAGGGCTTTGGACTCGTGACTGGATTTATTGACCACTGTAACACATAACTCGTAACTTCACTTAATTTTAGTGCCTTCGCCGATTTCAGACTTTACAGCTCGCTACAGCACACAGTCTAGTGTTCTCAACCTATTAGACGTTTCCTGGTAACGGCTTATAACATGGGCTACTCCTCTTCCTCCGGTATCAACTCCTCTATGAATCACGACTCCCTTTCAAATGAACTATTCTCGCTTCCCTTTCAACAACATCGGACAAGGTGAAGCCCTCATCCTTACAACCATTTGAACGCGGATCGAGTAGGAAACAGTATTTCCAACAGCACCTCTATTGCTGCACGCGTATCCGCTATCGCGGGAACATGTTTGCCGAGCCGTTGCCTAGAAACGGATGCTAGCAACGGCTATTTCTCTGGCTACACAGTTCTTGCTTCCAATAAATGTGTTACAATATATGAAAGACTACAGCTAGAAATTCTGTCTTGATTCTGTCGTTATGTAAAGTCACTGTTATTAGTAGTTATAGTTAGGCGACAATTACAGGTTATCTTTGCTCCTATCGGTAATGTAGTCCCCCGACTTCTGCTGAAAAGAAATTTCTATTCTTGACAGTGTATATATTCAGAGAAATCGTGACTCAGTGTACAAAAGTGACTCAATGAAGGGGTTCTCTGTGTGCATTGCAGTTAGAGATGGAAACTGTTTATTTTGAAGCTTCCTTCCATCTGTTGGATTTGAGGTCATTCAGAATGACGTGCGACTGGGCAGTAATACAAAGGGGGATTGCAAAATGTGTACGGGAGGGACAAAGCGGGATGTACGGTGGCCGTTTGAAAGCTATTACTGAAATTTATATCTGACGGTGTTTATTTTGTACCTGAGGGCACAAAAACGAAATCACCGACTGTTACAGTTGCAGAAGTTGTGACTGAAATAAAGTTAACTTGTTTTTACTACATAACGAACACTGCAGTTCTCTGCTGCCGAAAGGAAAAACAAAGTTCTGGGAAGAATAGCCTATTTTCCTTTGATACGATACGGACCGCATAGAAAACAAAGTTCCCACCAATTCTTGTATCGTTGCGTGTGTATTCGTTGCCGCGGTAACGATGTTATCGAGCAGTTGCCTAACAACGGTTGTGGTAGACAGCCATGCGGACTGATGGGAAGGAATTATGAAGTATGCCGTTGAGATGGGCTCAAGTGTCATGATATACATACCAACTTTCATAAAGATTGGCTTACACAATCAAAAGTTGATGGGGGAGGGGGCACAGACAGAATAGTGATCGCATACGTCCACTTTCATTTCTTCCAAAATTAGGAAAATATGTTAAAAAGAGGTACGGTATTTCTGACGTCTTTTATACACAAACTCTACCGAAAATATTGGCTATGGGCTGGAAGGGGTCGGAGTTCGAGTCCCTGTTAGGGTCAAGAATTTTCTGTTCTCTACAGCGTCCAGACCGGCCCTGGGGCCCACCCAGCCTCCTATCGAACGGGTACCAGGGGTTCTTTGCCCGGGGATAAAGCGGCCAGGGCGTGAAGCTGACTAATCACCTCCAACTACTGCCGCGGTCAAGAAAATATGGTTCTATACATCTCCTCCCCCATACACCTTCATGGCATAATGCTTAATTAGTTAGGCACAGGGACAACTTTATCTTCTTACCTCTACCTCTATCGAAAACAGTTCCTCTAGATAGCAGCAATACTTTTATTCTCTCATATTTAATATCTCAGTATAAACGTTGTTGCCTTTCCAGAACCTTTTCTAGCACTGACTTCAGATAACTCGACGAAGTCTGTCTTTAACCCGAAGATTACTTTCTTCTGGGTTGTAACACCGTTAAATCTGGGAGATCAATACTAAAGTTTCGGAGGGAACTTCTGCCTCCATCTTCAAAAAGTATTACCCCGAATCTGGAGGCTGCAGTTTCCTTCAATCACTGCGGTGAGAACCTCAAATCTGTCTTTTTTTTTAACAATTCTCCCTTGACATTTCAACGGGTTTTATTCTAGGAATTAATTACTTCAAACTGAGAGTGATTTGGTGGTCTCGATTGCGTGTAATTAGGTTTATTTTCCTCACCGCTCGACCTCTCGCACGTTGGTGCTGCATGTATTCTGCATGTTATCGATCCACGGGCTACGAGGAGTAAGGAACCCTCTGCATTTTGCATACTGCAGATACCGTGACTCTCATTCTTACTGCCCCTCCCCTCCCCCAGTGTTAACGCGCCGTCCCTTCTCCTTTCGGCAACTAAGAGACCCTACTCGAAGTGAGGGCTATATAATACCTCTGTTCCTTTCCTCATTAAACAAACAAGCAGAAGTCATACAAAATCATGATAATGAGAATGTTCGCAACATCGGACAAGGTGAAGCCCGCCACAGAACGTATAAAAGGCTTAAACTTGGCGGCGGTCAGGCATACGACCGTTCAAGTGACTAGACTGCCGTGGTAGCGAATAATACTAGAAAAAGGGCATAATCTGCTGTTCCGAGCCTGGACTAACAGAGGCCTTGTATATACTGTACATAAAAGTAAGGAATAAGAGTGTATTTGTAAATGTATGTAAATACAGACAGTGGACTTATTAATACAGACTGACTGACAAATGACAGACCCGACCTCTCGTCAGAAAGGGCGCCCCACATAGACAAGACAGAAACTTCATTAAAAAGAAATGTCTGGTCATGAGCCCCAGCTGGGGCTCGACACCAAGACAGACAGACTGACTGACCGTCAGTTGCAACATGCCTTTGACTTTGACCTCATTAAACATCTCTATGTCTCTCAGAACTCATGAGGCAATATGCCGCCTGTCACGAGACCTCGTCCGCACGTCTGAAATCATAGTACGCAGGCCCAGGGGAAGTCCGGCCAAACTGCTTTTTCACGTGTCTATTTTCAAACAGCCCTTTACTCCCGATGGTCTATTATTAACTCCACTGTAATTTCAGATAAACTAACGTAAGTCCCGATGAGGTGATTGATTTTTTTTTCAATTGATGTAATCCTTCCAGCCGCACTATGGCCCTGGGGTCGACTCAGCCTCTAACAGAAATGAGTACCGGGAGTATTCTTGAAATATTCTTGGGGGTAAAGGGCGGCCGACGCATAGGGCTGACAACCTTGCCGCCATCTATGAGCCGACTATCTAGAAAATGTGGGAACCTCAACATCTCACAACCTTATGGGCTTCCACGGCCTGGTACGGGGATAGCTTTACTTACTTTACTTAAGGACCACGTGTCCAAGGGGGGTAAAGCGGTCGTGACGTGAAGTTGACAACTCACTTCCAACTAGTGTCGAGGCCAAGAATATGTGGATCTATACATCCACTCCCCCATACTATTCCATGGCGTAGTGATTAATTAGTTAATTACAATGACATTCATTCATCAATGGCTCCACAGCCCTTTGTTGGGCCCTGGCTTCTTCTTCAGTTTCGTAATCTTTTATACACAGACGATATGACTCCTTGCACGGGGGATCAGCTACTCGCAAGGCCGCTGCCTGACCACAGGACAACACAAACATAGTTTAAACACACAGACAAGCATGTCCAGTGGGATTCAAACCTAGGATCCCAGCGTTCGAGCGAGCGAAGACAGTTCATGCTGTAGACCGCGCGTCCATTGTGAATGACAATTAAAGGGACAACTTAACCCTTCTTAAAGGAAAGACCTCACGGGGCAACTCAATTTCAACGAAAAGTTTAGCTGCTCTTAACATGACACACATATATCAGAATTGGTACCTTGGATCTCATGGTTTCACAGCGATGGTTATTAAGAGTATGTTCTTTGATAAAATTAATAGGTTGTCCCTGTATTCAACGAATTAAGCACTATGCCATGAAGCCGTATGGGGAAGTGGATGTATAGATCCACATTTTGACCTAGGCACTAGCTGGAGGTGAATGGCCAGCTTCACACCCTGGCCGCTTTACTCCCGGGTAAACAAGACTCCAGTACTCATTGAATAGGTGGTTGGGTCCACTTTAACGGTATTTTACTGAAATGTCCAAGTACACAACGCCTCTAATAATGTGTAACAGAAGAGATTTTATGTTACATGGAGATATTCTACCAAAATGTGTAAGGCTACTGGGAATGCAGAATCCCCTTCTTGAAGTAAAGGAAGCAGAAACTGGTCCACTGATCCTATAGGCATGTTTGGCAGAAGTCTATCGAGGTTTCGAGGGGCGATACGTTCTTCCGAAACGTCCTTGCTGTGTAAAAAAAATTATTGTTGGAAATCCTAAAACGTGAAAACCGGACACAATGTGGCAACAAGGGATGTTCTGCCAATGACGATGATGATGTGGTTGTGGTGGTGGAAGAGAATTAAGATTTGGTCGCCGTGTATTCCTCCGCCAAATTCAAGCAGCTGGTAAAGAATTACGGTTTCCGACAGCACAGCAGAAGGGAGTAAAGGAAATGATTTGCTGGGAAGTCTGCGGGTTACACGAGACTTGAAGAATGTGAAGTATCCGCTACTAGCTTGTGCAGTGAATTCTACTGGATTCTGATTACAGCCCTGAGTCCTCCAACATTTCAGTTCGATTAACTGATGCAGCAATGGAAAAGCCTCTACTACCTAAAAGCATTAAGATAATTACTTAATGTATTTAATTAAGCACCACACCAAGATGTGTGTGGGGGAATGGAGGTGCATTGCCGTGCATTAACCTCTGCACTAAGCGGCCTAGTCTAGAGGTAACGTTCCCACTTCATGACTCGTAGTACGCGGGTTCAAATACCCGGCGGAGGTCGTCGAATTTTTAAGGGCGGAAAAATTCAGGGAACAAGTCCTCCGGGAGGGACTTTAAGCCGTGGGTCCCGTGTCGTAGCTTTACGGCACGTAAAAGAACCTCATATCTCCAAAGGAGGTCACTGAGCCAAATTACGGACGTTTCCCGCCCAACAGCAGTCTCTAATACCTCTGGTAGATGGGGGAAGCATTATAGATACCTCTCAGCTAGTAGAGCCGGTCTCGCTGGCTGGGCGGGACTGATGGTAAGCGCCAGTACCGGTGGGATATAGAGACTGGTAGAAATCATAGAGGGAAGGACAATGGACCAATACAGGTCTAAGTGCATGTGGAAACCCACCCTCTCCAATAACTAACTAACTAACTAACTAACCTCTGCACTAGTCTGTCGTCAATGGTCAGCTTGACGCCCCGCCTGCTTTAATTTTGGAGGGGTGAGGTGTAACCGTCCAAACCTTTTAATATTCTTTAATGGACGCGTGTTCCTTTTCAGCCATTTCAATAGAGTGAC
>NW_019727101.1:109821-174813 GCF_002891405.2 Cryptotermes secundus
ATAGAGGGAGTCCGGTACCTATTGGATAGAATATGTGGGCCCAAATAGTGGCCTGAAAAATATCGAGAATCTATTGTCCCTGACAGGTATCGAACACCAGTTCCTTGGTGGCCGACCCCAAGCTATCCCGGATCGTCCACCTTCCACACACAGCTGGTTGTTATATCTACTTACTGTATGCCATCTATGGTTTAACAACCCACATTTGGGTTATAAAAACCGTTGGCTGATTCACTGTTATTCGTTCCTCTTGTTTTATAACGCTGCATCACCAGATGAGATCACTTTATTTCAGAAAAGACGTAAGTTGATTACGAACGATGCAGTTGGGAAGCGTATAGGAGGATATCACGCAAACTTTTCTCTTAAGCAGAGGTGATCAAACTCTGCTATCGTGATCACCCAAAATAATGTATAAATTTACGTGAACCACCCCCCCTACACAACAAAATCTGACAGGCAGCGAAAAGTGCAGTTCTCTATAATGCTGCAAGTTTTTATCAAGCTGTGCGGTGAAAGCGGAAACTTAAATATCTCTAAAACCTTTCTGCACCTGCAGTACCTATAAAATACTCCTGTACACTCGCGAAAAAAAAAATTGTCGAAATGTCCCGGCAAGGTTAAGAGATTCGTCCAACCCAGCCCTGGGGCCCAAACTGCTTTATAACCAATGCGTATCAGGGGCTATTTCACCCCCGAGTGAAGCAGCCGGGGCCTGAAGCTATACCTCCATACCATACATCAGCATGGTGTCGTGATTAATTAAGCAGTGGCACAACTTTACCTTTACCTTTTCTTTTTCCCTTTGGCACTACAGCCCCAGTGGGCCTTGGCCTACCTCCATGAACTTCTCCGTTCACTTCGGTTTTTCTAGATCTTACACATTCTGTAGGACTCCTTGGGCGGGTGATAAGCTCGTCGCAATGCCTCTACCTGTATACAGAGAAACGCACACAAACATCCATACCCTTAGTGGGATTCGAACCCACGATCCCGGTTTCCAAGCGAGCGAAGACAGTACATGCCTTAGACCGCTCGGCTACCGTGACCGGCACCTTTACCTTTTACCTACAATAATTTTTACTACTTTGCTAAAACTGTGTGAAGATAAAACAATATTTTAATTAATTATTGGGAACTTGGCGACCTACCCTCTTAAATCTAATCATTATCCAGTTTCAGAAAGCATGCTTATAAGCAGTGGTTCCCAAACGTTTTCGGGCCTCCCCCCTCCCTTGGTTTCCATAAACTAATCCCCAGTTCCCCTGCCTTACCCTCTAAGAAGCATTCTTCAGAATAGCGGTTTGCACAACCCACTAAGGAAGATAATAATAATAAAAATAAGATACCTCATTCAGTAACTGCTTCACTGTTAGTAAATTCTTAATGCGATGGATGGGCTTCATGAAGTGATACCAGTTTCTCAGTGTCTGGTCTGAAGTCAGTTCGGTCGTAAATAAGGGAGCAACGCGCTCAGAGAGGCCCACCGCCAGCGCCCCCCTGCTACCGCCCCCAGGGAGCAGTAAAACCCACTTTGGGAACCACTGCTTTAAAGCACAGTATTAACTATGCATACCAAATCCTTTAACATTAAAAAATCTTTACTTTGTTTCCGCAAACAGCATTAACCAGTTGCCACTGTAATGAAGATGGGACGTATTCAGAATTACTAAGTTTTTGGACTTTGTCCATCGTCCGGTATTCTAAAAACTCGAGAATATGTTTCGGAAACTGGATCTCTTTCATTCCTCATATGAAAGGAAGACACCTGCTCGGACCCAATAGAGTAGATGTTTCCCCCCTCACCTGAGGACGGAAACAGGTCCTGTTTCCGAAACGTTGTCTTCACTGGTTTTTAGAACACTGAACGACGGACACAGTCCTGAACTCCAGTACTGCTGAGTGTTGAGCACCATCGTCAGAACCCTTCAGCATCTACAGGTTGACATACTATATATGAGGAATATTATTTTGATGAATATCATCCTTCAAACAGTGATGGAACTATCCTGGAAATGGCATACAAGGGCCGAGAGAAACAATGACAACCCCAGAACTGATAAACTGTAGTTCGTATTTTAACAGGGTACCCACTAAATATGAGTCATCTGTTATACTTCTGCATGAACTCCTCAGGAACTGGGTAACTAGCACTAAGTACTGAGCTCAGAGATCTCAGACCCTCGTGGTGGTGGCTACGAAGATGTGACGCCTTGTAGTTTTGTAGATCGCTACCACTCTTAAAGGATACAGCGACTAGGTAAGGGCCGGACGACCGAGGGGTTGGAGTTTGAGTCCCGATATGGTAAAGAATATTTTCATCTGCATGTCGTCCAGACCAGCTCTGGGATCACCCAGCTTCCTATCCAATGGGTACCAGGGGCACTTTCTCCGGGTGTAAAGAGGCAGGGGCGTGAAGTTGACCACTCGCCTCCATCTAATGCCAAGGTCAAGTAAATGTGGATCTATACATCCACTCCCTCATACGTCTTCATGGCATAATGCTTAATTAATTAAGCAAAGGGGCAACTTTACCTTTCTTCCAAAATGCTAGTAACGATATACCACACTTGACGGCGTCATATCCCTGAAGATAATAAAACCTCAACCCCTGACGGTAACAGACGCTCAGGTTACTTAATGATGCATTTAAATTTGATGGGATGATCATAAACGGTGAGTACATAAGGGTTCGGAAAGCAGAGACTGAAGAACACAATGAAACAGTGCAGGTGGGCTAATTGGTAACCTAGCCAAGATTCAAACTAGATACTTCCTGCATACAAAAATTGAATAGAACTACTATAAAGCAGAAGTACTTACTGTTGCAAGACATTCTCAAATTTCTGGATCTGCAAAGCACCATTAAGAAATATTTCCGTAAATGTCATGACACACATGCCTGCCAACTGTTTATAGTTACACAACTAAACATTTATTACAAACCTGACACCAATCATGAATCATAAATATGAAGTGGTGAATTTTGTTAGCTTTTACTTGGCAGTGGCTATTACATATGTCACCTGTTTTCATTTTTGGCTCATCACTTCACTCACAGAGAGTATTTGTTACTTTCCACCGGTTCTCAGAATAAACAGAGATAAATTTCCTGACTGAAGATTTTCATGGGTTCCGCAGTTCCAAATTCGTTATTCACAAATCATCCTACCAACTGATACCACATACGAGTAGTGTGATCTACTGAGAGTGTTATTAAATAAACAACAAACAAATGCTCGGATACACATGTTAAATTGCAACAAATGTCATAGCATCATAACCTCGATCCTGCTGTGATGACAGAACACCCAAAATTTCATACAGAATTCCAACAATCAATTCATTTTTGGAGACAGTAATTAGGGACTTTACCTTCCATACAATAACCAAGACAAAAATTCTCTCTCCAATAACGAATAATATACTCAGATGGATTCTGCTCACATCAAGGAAGAAATGTTTAATTTAATAGCTCATTTGAATTCAGTATCCATCAAAATGACTGCCTTCTGGGATGTGACAACATTATATTATTATTATTATTATTATTATTATTATAAAGCACTTGGTTTATTGTAGTCACTCCTATCTCAATGAGTATTGCAGTGTCACGATTGTTCACTTTTGTAATGGTATCTACGCCAGTCATGGTAGCTGAGCGGTCTAAGGCATGCACTGTCTTCGCTCGCTCAGAAGCCAGGATCGTGGGTTCGAATCCCACTCAGGGCATGGATGTTTGTGTACAGGTAGAGGCCTTGCGACGAGCTGATCACCCGCCCAAGGAGTCCTACCGGATGTCTAAGATCTGGTAAAACCGAAGTGAAACAGAGAGTTTCATGGAGGTAGGCCTAGGCCCAAATGAGGGCTGTAGCGCCAATGAAAAAAAAAAAAGCTATCTACATGGTATAGACATCTCATACTGTCATCCTGAAATAAATTACTCTTTCATGCTTTAAAAGTGTTTTATGCATGAACAATATCAAACCAATGAAAGTCCAATGAAATAAAAATTTTTTATGGGAAGTAACCCTTAAAAAGTGTTCTCAGTACATAAGAAAAGGTAAAACTAACCCTGTAACAGGCCATGGAAACCCACTGGGTTGTGAGATGTCAAGGCTCCAATATTTTCTACACAATCAGCTCACAGATGGTGGTGAGGTTGTCAGCCTTATGTCTCAACTGCCCTTTACCCCCAGGAAGATTCCTAGTACTCATTTCTGTTACAGGCTGAGTCAACTCCAGGACCATAGTGCAGCTGTAAGGATTAGGTCAACTGAAAAATCCAATGACCTCGCTGGGAATCAAACCTGCGACCTTCCAGCTTGCAACATAGGGCCTCAACCAACCAGGCTACCATGTGTCCCCGTTCTCAGTATGGCAGTTTTAATAATACTCAATTATTAATATATTTTTATTATCAATTTGCTACTCCAGATTATCAAACGGTCCACGTTGCTGATGTTTTACTGTACGTAAATGATATATTCTACTTCCACTTAAGATAGAGAGGTTCTTAGACACAACTGAAAATCCAGCACAATTCATGAGTGTGACAAGACATACAAGTTTTGAAACAGTGAAATAATTGGTAACTGCCATTAGCACAAACAAGAAGAGCATGTACTATGAACAAGAAATGAATTCTGAAATAAAGCTTTACACATCAATAAGCAATTCTTATTATATATGCTGAAGTGGCACAAGGGGTTCTTAAATTTGATTTCTGTCATCATATACATTGGAAGATCAGCTATGACTCAAACAGTCTCGCCAGAGACAAGGCAAGAATTTCTCATTGGGGACTGAGACTCTACAAAACAAGAACACAAATCATTATGTGGTATATTATATGGTCATCAACACAACAATCTCCAAATAAATAAACAAACCAGTATTACTGTATTAACATTTGTTTATTATTCTGTATCTGTTACATGTGGGGAATGCGGTAGCATAGTTGGTTGAGGCACTATGTTACAAGCCGGAAGGTCATGGGTTCAAGTCCCGATGAGGTCACTGGCTTTTTTCAATCGACCTAATCCTTCCTGCCACACTATGGACCTAGGGTCAACTCAGCCTCTAACATAAATGAGTACCAGGAATGTTCTTGGGGTTAAAGGGCGGCCAGCGTGTAGGGCTGACTACCTTGCCACCATCTATGAGGCGATTGTCTAGAAAATGTGGGAACCTCAACATCACACAACCCTATGGGCCTCCATGGCCTGTTACATGGATACCTTTACTTTTACTTTCTTTATCTGCTACATGTTCCATTCTAGCTGGATCATCATCAGGCAGTTTTCATTATGTATCACTTGTTATTGAATTGTGTTCTAATATGGATCCATAACAGTAATCATAGTGTCAAGTTTTGGGGTGAGTATAGTCTGGGTTTAGATTGGTAATTTGATTTACTGAACACTACAAATAACTATAGCACTAACGCTATTTCAGACACTCTGCTACTCTATGACATATCACCATGGACATTCACTTTACTTCAAAATAATTCCAGTGTAAAATTAATTAATATTTAATTAACAGTAAAAATTAACATTCTGACACAGAATTTAAACCATGTTTCTAACCTTTAGAAATAATATTACAATTCTGTAACACAACAAGACATAGAACTTGGCAACAAAATTTGCATTCATATAATTACTAATATGCATTCATATTAGAACATAATTCAATAATCAGATATGTATCATGAGAACTGCTTGATGATGATCCAGCTGGATTGAAATGTGTAGCAGATACAGAACAATAAGCACATGTTAATACAGTAATACTGTTTTACTTATTTGGAATTTGTCCTGTTGACATACACCACATGATACACAACATGATGCATACAACAGAGCCTAATCTCTACACTATTAGAACTGTTGAGTACCATGCAAAATTCTACACATAATAGATCTACAAAGCTAAAATAAAATAAAATAACAAGCTGTTCTGAAGCCATTCTTTTGGGCACTTAATATAGTAACATGAGCCAAGTGCAGTACTATGAGGAAAGCTACAGTTACCTACAGATGAATGAAAGGTCTAACATTTATTTACCGGTACCTGAAATAATACCACCATATGAAGCTTTATATGATATTTATGGTTGAAGTTAAAGCTAAATTGTAAGCCATAATCTATCTAATGTTTACTTTTGCTATGGCATTGAATCAAGGATATCGAATTCATTGCTTACATAAAGAATCTTCCTTTTCTCATATCATAATTGATGTTTATAATTCACTGAAATGTGAATATTACTTGAAGCTTCATATCCCTCTGAATCATGGCAACAGTACCGCTTTTAAGGAAAGAAAATAATAGCTCGAGCACCAAGCATTACTTATGTCTGATGTAAATTAGAGTATGTATGAAATACTTCAGAACCCCACACATAATAAATTCCGAGTCTCTGAACAGCACACCAGCTACACTTTGTAGTGACTGAATGAACTACACTTTACTGTTAATTGCAGTATAGACTGTCAACAGTTAGAACACCACAATTTCAATTAGCAAACTATATGCCCAATATTATACTGTTAACCCACTTAACATAATGTCTGTCAAACACAAAATACCTTTCTTAAACTATAACTTACACTTCAAGAATTCTATCCCCCTTCCGAATTCCAGCCTTCTCCGCAGCTCCGCCGTCCAGAACTGCGCTGACATGTTGAAGAGGTGCATATAATTCACCATTGATGCTCCGCAACTGCCCACCTTCACTTACTTGGCCTCTGACATTAAAACCAAAGCCGGTCTCTGTTTTGTAAATTGTCACTACCCTAGGACCTGTCGGCAAAGTCTTAATTTGTTCACTCTGCGGGCTAGTATCCGATTCGCTGTCAGCCATGTTTACTCACAGCAGGGATAAGTAACTTCGTATTTCTGACCATGGATTACTATAGACGGGCAACTTAATGTTATTGGTGGGCAATGTCGAGTAAGACACGGATAATTATGCGTTCTTTGACGACATCTAACCGTCAGTTTATTGAGTTACTTGAACTATGTAAACGTCACTAATTCCAATTATGCGAAAAAGATGTCCGATACTGCGACGAGGAATCACAATCAGGCATAGAGCTGCTTCTTTGCGGTACATACCCGATAAACTTACATTATATTGTATATAATAAATATTCTTGTATAAAGTAAAAATAACTTGGTATGAGAGAACACTGTTAACACTGTGATATATTTACAGGCACTCTAAAGACCGACTATTAAACAACAAAAATACTTGTATAATCACAGAATGCAATAACGACCTACATTTGCATTTAACATAATACCGGCTTTCATTTCTTTTTCCAGAAATTTACTACTCCAGTTTTAAATCCTCGTCAACCGAAAAACCCAATGGCCTCATCAGGAAACGAACCCGTGACCTTCGGCTTGTAGCATAGTGCCTCAACCTACTATGCTACAGCGTGCCTCTGGGATATTAACAACAGGAGAAATAAATCAAACACAGTTTAGAGGTGCTTTAAAATTGACTCCAATGCAGACACCATATCAAATAAATTAATTCTGTCAAAAATGTAATTAGTTGCTTATCTGAACAAATCAGAACACCAAACGTATTTGGACTCCAGGGATTGAGATTAGTTCTTTATAAGGGGCCCAACTGAGTAGGTGTCTTCCTTCCGCACCTGAAGATGGAAACAGATCCAGTTTCCAAAACATCATGTCCTCTGATACCTAGAATTCTGTACAATGGAAGACGCCCAAAACCCCAGTAATTCTGTGTGTCATCCACCATCGTCAGAACCCTTTAGAATCTACTTTTTTTTTTATGGTTATCCAATCTTCACATATTCTTTCTTAAGTATTATGAATAGTCCTTAGTGTAAATTCCAGAATTCTGATAATACCAACAATGTCATGTTTTCTTACCTCTTTAACAATAACATCTAATGCTTGTTCAAGATTACTTCTTGCTCTCCTTGCTTCTGAGTCTTCCTACAACCAGATGTTTCTTACCTTCTCCATTCATTATTCAGCTACTTAAAGGACTAATAATGAAATAAACCTCAAAAATGTGCAAGAATATTACCAAGCAAAGATACTCCAACAATAACAAGGAAATATTGTGCCAAAGGTGTCCCACATCTTCTCTGAACAGATGTGCAGAAGAGGTTGTGCAGGTACCCGTATTTATTTTATACATACTCGTATTTGTATTTTACCCACTCTTAAACCATTTTGCTATCCACTTCAAATCCGTATATAACATGCTGATTAAGAAATGCAAGTTTAGGATACATGATTTTGTAAACTGAATGGCAAATTAGAAAACAACAATAAACAGATGATCAATGCAATGGCAACAACTTCCATGCTCTGTGGAGAAACAGGGGCCTCACATTTCAAGAGTCAAAGCCAATCAAAGTTGAACTGGAATCAAAATTATAAACTTCATTGGCATGCATTAAATATTAATGATGTTTCAGTCCTTTCTTCACAAGTTCCAGGCAGTGTGTTTTATTCTGATATTTCCTTTACAAGTCTTGTGAGCAAACCTGCCCTATACAGAATTTTTACATTCTATGTACCAAATCTCTTGTCCATTTTCCTTAGCTCAGGTCATTTTCCAAAGAATCCATGCAAGTCTGTGGGCGTTTGAGATATTTTGTATAAAAAGCTTACTTTTTAAGGCGAGTTGTTAGCAATACGAGAATGCGTAAGGTATGCAGAATGTATACTGTACATTGCTCATTCTTGCTGGGGGAATCTGCAGATACAGAAGAATTCCTTCACATCAGTGATAATTATAACTGCATATTCTTATAATATAATTAACTGTCACTTGTCAATTATCAGTGTCTCACTGTTCACTGACAATTATTACTGAACACTGCATTAGTACATACTGCACACTTCTGTACTGATCAGGTTTCTTTACAGCCATATTTCTCATTATTAAGCTACAGATATTACTGAATATTATCTTCAAATTTGCCATAATGATTATATTTCCTTACCTTATGCACACAAATAAATACAAGCATTTTTACATGCTAAATGCTCTAGGCTATAATTTGAACTTGGAACTTCAAAATATGAAGGACAAGTGTTTGGATTCAAGTCAGCTGCATGCTCCCCACAGTATATGGATCAAAAATCATGATGAAACAAGAACACAGAGAAAATGGGAACAAAAATGCAAATGAAAACTGGTGGGAGTGTGGAAAAGTATGCAGAGGGGAGGCATATTTACCTACAAATACTTCAACACAGTTACATGCTATACTTTATTCTATGGAAATCATCATGTTCAACTTCATCAATTTTTACTGGCCATGTGATGCATTACTGTAATGGAGCACACATGTGGTCAAACTGGCAGAGCATATTTTCTCAATACTACGAGTATGTCAGTTGCAAGTGAAAGGTTTTGGCTAGTGACTAACTCCCCATCTGGCATTTGGAGTTTTGGAAATTCCAGTCGATCACTTGTGACACGAACAAAATGGTGAACCACATCTGAAGTTAACGATGAACATATCTGTTAAGCCAAAAATTTCTGTCTTAAATTTTTAAGTTCACTGTTTTACAGGTTATATGTTAATAACTTCACTGTTTACAATTATTTCATAATTAAGTATTTATTTGTATCTTACATATAGCACCAGTGTGCTTAGGAAAGACAAATACAACTCAAAAGAGCCACCCAGCAAGATGCCAAAAGATTCAAATTCTTTCTGGTACCTAAAATATCTGTATCAATATAAAATTTTCAGAATTCTTTAAACACTTCACTATCCACAAATACAGCTGCCAGACTTAGTGTATGAGAGAGTCAAGGCTGCACCATAGCTCAAGCGGTTAGTCGTTGGCTTCCCACCACAGCAGCCCGGGTTTGATCCGGGTCTGGTCAAGTGGGATTTGTGGTGGTCAAAGTGGTGCTGGGACGGGTTTTCTCTGAGTACTTCAGTTTCCCCTGCCAATCGTCATTCCACCAAATTCTCCATCATCATAAACACCCAGGGCAGGCTACAACAGGCCAATCAGTGGCCACCGTGCCAGGTAGACCCAGTTGGAATCCACCACCCACTGAGCGAATTAAAAAAAATTAGAGATTCAAAATTCCATATTCCTAGACAAAACAAGTTAATAGTGCAATGGCTAAAGAACATACAATGGGAGTAGAAGGTTCTATTTAACTCCCTTGAGTGCAAAGCCCTGCCGTAGAATTACCCATTATAAACATCACTGCTGCTTAGGGGCCGATTTATTTGCACAGGAAACTCCACACCCATAACTCTTCCTCAGAAAGGGAATGCCTGTTTTCTCCTGTAAATATGAGTATATTGCATTTGATGCCATGTACTGACAGAAATGCCTGTATGAAGTGATTAACACCGAGCTGACCTAATAGGCTCTGGTGCACAAAAAGGTTAAATAAAATCACTATAATGCATTTTCATTTGAAGGTGAATTTTAATATCTTTGACAACAGTAACAGCAATAGAAAAATTAAGGATAGCAGTATGGAGGGGGGGAGGAGGAGTTCATCCTTTCCAATGTTGCTAAAACATTAAAGCAAACAAATTCATAATGACATTTACTGTACAATATCATTCTAAACCAATTACTCACTTCTGGAATTCGTTCTTCAAAATTATAGTTATATTATTGTCAATTACCAGTTTAAAATACTGTTAAATTTAGCTTCTGCAATAAATATAATTGTCAATTTCCACTGAAAGAAGAACTCCACGAATTTAAGAAATTTCTGCAATTATATTATGATAACCAATATTCTAGTCAAGTCTTATGTGAGAACTGATAACAGTAAATACTAGTAAAGGACACCCCTGCATCCTCATAAATACTCATCACAATCATTTCAGTGGTGCGGTACTTTTCAGACTTACAATATGTGCTTTCACTTTCTGAGATTCATTACTTGACAGCACTCTCTAACCAGCATAGTATCACATACACACAGCATTCCAGTTAGATATGCCAATCTTTTGTGCTAATTTCTTAATGTAACACAAGATTTTGAAGTGACATTTTGGGCACTATTCATCATCTCATTATTGAGTATAGAAATACAGGATACCAAAAACTTGCTCTGCTTTTGTCATCAGCAGAACATACCTACTCTGCTGGGTCCACTACATGTAGGGATGAAAATGGAGCTAGACGTGCGTAGACATGAACTACTTTGAAGAATGCCATCTTCTGGGATGTGGTGCCATGCAGATATTGCATAAACCGATGTTTCGGAGGAACATTGGTTTACACAATATCTGCATGGCTCCACATCCCAGAAGACAGCAGTCTTCATAATCACTGCCATGAAAATCTTAAATCTTACATGATCTATATCGTTTCAGAGCAGCTTCTTCTTAACAAAACTACTTGCAGATCCCTAAAGACTTAATTATTGTTCCCAACAACACATGTAAGAATTAATTCCCATAAAGGCACTGTAATAATTTCCAGTATGACATGTGCTGGTAATTCCATGGACTCATATACCTACATGAGCATTTCTCAATTTTGAACACTTATTTCTCTGGCTGATTAGATGTATTTGATCTTTACCTGCAGACTAGTCCAGAGACAGAACTGTTCTGTCTAATAGGCCCAATTGAGCAGAATTCTTTCCCCTTTACATTTGATGATGGAAACAGACCCAGTTACCAAAATGCTGTGCTTTTGAAACAAATAATGAGATGATACACAACGTCCAGCATATGTGTCAGTTTAATAACATGCAACCATCACAAATCTTCTGATTAAAAGAATTTGAAACTCTGATTTTAAGTTTCCATTATAACGAGGCAGTTCTTTCAGCTAAGAAACTGTGACAAAATGTAAATGAATCCTTAATAAGTTACAGATTAATAGAATGGAAGAGAGTGGAGTATATGTTTACAAATCTGCAACAAAAGAACAGCTGGCCGGAGACTTCTACTAGTTACAATATGCATACAGGTTCACAACTAATCACATCCACAATTTATCTGAAGAATGTTAGTCCCTCATTTTCTTTATATTCCTACTACAGACATTTCTCAACATCAGAGGAGCTAGATTCATGCTCACCATGGAGTAGCAAATCACTTATCCCCACTACAGCATTCATTAATCCATGTTTTAGATCTTTTTCACTTTTATCAAAATCAAAAATTCACCATTTGGTTCACAACTATTTCACTTTGACAATTCCATTGCTACTGAATAGCACTTACTGATATGTTCCCTTTTTCTTTATGTAAAAATTACATGTTTTTCAGACTATTTGTAGTAATGACAGAAAAAAGGTTTAAAAATTTAAAAATACATAGCAGCTTCAATTACATATCACATTGTTTAAAGATATATATATGGTATATATATTAAATATGAATTATTATGTACAGAAATAATGTACAGTTAAACTATACTGATGGTTAGAAACATTAAATACAACAATTCATATTTTGCTGCAAATGTAGTGCAATTCCTTCTGTGCATCACTTCTTCCAACATTTTCACACACCCACCAAGGAGTGCCAGTTGATCTATCAACACTAAACCATGCAGACAAACGTCAACACCATCAGATGATCTGGTGTTCAAATTCTCAGTTATTCTCCAATTACAGTACATTCATCCCTCAGAAGCAACATCAATAAACTTGTCACATAATATTTTCATCTTGAAATACATAAATATCACACCATGAATACATATGGTAACTGATAATGTTCTTATAAGTGATATCTACCCACCCAGAACTGCAGGAAATAAATTGTTTGCACCTTCTAAATGAATTAACGGGAAACCAAATTTCATTATGAATATTATCAGTCTTCTGGGATGTCATGCCTTGTAGTTTGTACATAAATATCAATATTTCAATAAAACCTGCTGCTTCAATTTTCAACCCTGAACATGGAAGCAGTATATTCCTCAGAAACGTTAGTACAAATGTTTCAGAGGGACCTACTACCTCCATGTTCTACCATGAAGAGGAATGGAGTAGGTTGCTAGAAAATGCTGGTATCTATTTTCCAAACAACACAGCATCACATCCCAGAAGACTGTAATTTTCATATGCACTACCAGAAAAATCTCACATTTCACAGCTTATATTTTGTTTAGATATTGATATGACACCATTAGATGTAATTACATCCTGCATTATGTACTGTGAAATATAATTATGTAGAACATCTCCAGTCCAGCAGTTAAGATTCTGTGTTTTTCATTAAATTCACACAATACAGAATGTTATGTATGTAAAGAAAGAATTTCCAATATTTAATTTAATGAAACTCATAAGAATATTCCTACTATGTCTACAAAGTGTCAATATCATACAGCCGCTTCAAATCCACAGTGATGATCTGATGAGAAGTGGCGAGTTCATTGACATATTAACCTGCACATTCATTTAAATCCTGCATCACTTTTTGTTTCTTTCTTGTTCTGTTTAATTTCAAAGCAACATTAAACTAGTTACTGACATTAACGTTGCAAAGAAACTGTATACTGTAGAAAGCTTACTTATTCTGACTCAGTGACTTTTACCGCTCATCTGTCAACAGCTGTGCAGTGAGTCACTTTAGGAAAAGTTTCATGACTTTGACATCATTTCTTTCACTCAGACTCATCTTCAACTAGGTTGTCGAAGCCAGCGAGGTCAACGTGAGGTATAAGCTGCTTGCTAAGAGCATATTCAATAAGAGCTAAGTGACAAAAGACATACTGGTCTGGCACCTGGATTGAATATGCTCTCTGAGAACGAATTCGTTCCACTGTACCTCGAACATCCACTGTCCCCACATCTTCTAGACGGCTGATGCAGATGTCCAGTGTACAGAACGTGCCTGAAAAGAAAGTTCACTAATAGAGACACACAAATCTAAACTATAAGGGATAAGCAGTTATGTGACACCAATGAAGCATCTGACCAGAAACAAAGTGATAAAATAAATGAAAAATGAAGAGGCCATGTTTGTCCATCTGTCTTATCTCCATAGTTATGTAATGCATTCTGAAAGGGGGGAAAAATGGTACTGGGAAATCTACAGTAAACATTATCAAGGGAAACTAATTATGGTCAACAGGAGTCACATACTAACCCTACTTTACAAGAAGTTCAAATTGCACTTTGATGACTTTCTCACTCAGTGTACAAAATGTGTGGGTAATATAAAATACAGATTTAATTAAGATCTAGACATCTTCCCCCATATGATGACTATTTAATTAAATAAAAGGAAAACAATTTTAACTTTTCAATAATCTGAATAGCTCTATATACAGGGTGTCCCAAGAGGAATGCGCCAAACTTCGGGAGGGTGTTCCTTATGTTAAAGTATNATAATAGAAAATTAATGTCATTCAATATACAAGGTGCTATCAGAAAGTTCCCGGACTAGGTCCAAAAAGAAATGCTGGCTGCCATCTCCTTCAAAACAGTCTTCTTGGGAACATATTATAGAGTAATCACATTGCTTTTTCCACACTTCGAAAGCACTGTGGAAGTAATTTTCCTTAATTCTGTTGAGTACCACTTGTGATTCCCTTTGAATGTCAAGACACTGTTTTAAAATGTTGTCCCTTCAGTTTCATTTTCAATTTGGGAAACTAAGCGAAATCACAGGGGGCTAAGTCTGGCGAGTAGGGAGAATGGGGAACAATAACCATGTTGTTGTTAATCAAAAACTCTGTGGTTTTCAGGTATGTGTGAGCGGGAGCATTGTCATGATGAAGGAGCAATGTGGCACATGTTCAAATTTTCTGTTAAGATCTCCTGGCAAACTCCATAACTGATTCCAACGGTGTCTGTGAGCTCAGGGATTGTTTGGCGACAGTCTTTGTTGACGAGTTCTCAAATTTTTTCAATGTTTTCTGTTGTTTTGCTGGTGCTTGGTCACCCCAAACATTTGTCATCATCAGCAACTGACACTTGACTGGTCTTGAAACATGAATGCCATTCAAAAACCAATGACCAGCTTAGAATGTTCTACAAAAGCCTCACTAAGCATTTCATGGATCTCAGTGGCTGAGCTTCATGAAAAACTTGATGCAGACACGTTGCTCTATTTTGCCATCCATCACCAACAAAACGAAATATGAAGTCAAAAAAGTACTCATGTGAAAACAATGAGTCTTCACAGCACAGTGTCATGTGGCTGACTGATGCAATAGGCTTGCAGAAGTGTGAACCTGGCCTCCCTTCTCATCTTCTTTCACTGAAGCAGTTAAAACAGTCTAGGAACTTTCTGACACCACCTTGTACTTAGTCTTTCAGGACTTAAGTATTACATTGTATGAATAGTGATTATGATAATCAAAGGGCAAATTAAGTAGACAAGTGAGGCAAATGAGCTCTCCTATCTGTTCCCAGAGTGATATTCTATAGATAATTTAAATCAGCGAGCTTACACATTTAATGACAGGAAGATGAAATGGCTTTCAAAATGGCCAGCTAAAAGATTTGTATCAGCAATAAATAAACATCAAGGCCAATGAAGAGTGAACTGAAAAATCTATGGAAGGAAGCAGTTATGGCCTAATCTGAGGTACTATCCAGGAACATGCCTGAGGCATCTGAGGAAAACCATCACAGACATCAGCTGAAACAGTCAGTACCCTAGTAATGGATGTTTTAGTAGACTTTCATACAAAGAGAATTATACTTTAAATAAAATGGAAGATTTTACAGAGACTTAACAGCAGTACAAACTTCACAAACAGTAGCTTCCATAGCAAGAAGCAGACAACAGCAACCATCATGTTATTATGTTGGTTCTATGTTAGAAATTTTGAGCAGCATTCAGACTCATAGGTGAGAAAACAAGGTGCACTGTAACACAACAGTTAAAACATTTTTATTTTTCTACAGAGACTTACTGCTTACCAGTTCTGCCAATGCCTGCACTACAGTGAACAACAATAGGTGGTCCCCGGGGATGTCCAGCCCATGTGTCGCCTAATGCAGTTACCATCTTGCTCTGCTGTTGCCGTACACGGTCTAGGAAGTCCAGCATAGCAAGGGCACTATGGGGAACACCATAATCAGGCCATGATGTGAACTGATGGTGGCTCACTTCTCTCCGTTCATCTGTCTACAAATATTACAATAAGACTCCAGTTACACAACCATGATTCATAACATAACATGATATTACTCTCATTAACATACCGTTATAATCATGTCCTTATGGCACTTCAGTGGAAGTCCAGGTAATAAATAAGGCAGTATCATATGAGACTTGAGGTTCTCATTGCAGTGACTATGAAGATTATTGTATTCTACCCAGTGTTGTTTTATTTTATTTTCATGAAGAACATAATTAATAAATTCAGATCTGTGTATATTATGTTTGCTGGATATAATCCCAGTGTGTCATAACGTTGCCATATTTATAATTATTCACTCACAAAAAGAATTCCTTACTTAACTGTGTAGATACATTTATGATCTCCATATCAAATTTTACATGCCTAGCACCATTAAGCTGAAAGCTGACAACATTTTCACATGCCCACCATGATGTTTCACATTCTACCCCATCCCCCCCCTCCTCCTCAAAAAAAAAACAGTAGAACTTGGTTATAACGTCATCAAAGGGACCTAAAAATAGTGTCGTTATAAACGAATGTCGTTGTAACCGAAATGGGCACTTCCACAGTAGCCTTATGTTAGTCACNGTTGTTTTTATTAATTATTACAGGAAATCAAAAGAGGTGATACTGGATTTGATGTTCTCGCAGTGGTGATTGAAGAATACAGTCTTCTAAGTTGTATTGCCACATGTCCTTTGGAGGAATATATCTCATATATATATATATAAACCCTTGCTAATCTGGTTAGAGTGCGCCTGGACTTCAGATAATGTGGATCGAAATATGGAGAATGAAAACTGCTGTTCACAGTTGAGTACATAATGTGGCATGTAGATCCACTGCTAGGCAATGACCAGGACATATGCAGCTATACAACAGATGTTGCTAAATAATGCTTCTGTAAACACCGACCATTCCTTTGTAACGGCCACAACAGACAACAATGGAGCAATTGGGACACAGTGTTCTCTATGCAGTCTGTGTCGAAGCTATACACCAAGAAGCAGCTGTGATTACGAGGGATTCTTGAATCTTCAGACAGAAGTGAGAAGAGTAGGAGGTTGGCGTGAGATTGCCATCAACCTCAGAGTTAGTCAGTTGGAGCAATGCGTGAGTTGTGAGGCAGCTGCTGGCCAGTAAGGACATGAATAAAGAAGCTGAGGAAGCTTCAGCATTGGAAGCCATTACCAGACACCAACCAGTGAAGGACACAGCAGACTGAGAAGACTTAGCGTGTGCTTTAGTGAACTGTATAGTGTGTGAATTACGAATAATGCTATAGTTACTTGTAGTTACAATCTGTAAGTGTTCAGTAAATCCAATTACCAATCCAATCCAATCCAATCCAATCCAGGTCTATAGTCACTCATACATGTGACAATACTTCAAATGACAAATAGGATTTAGGAGAAAGAGGGATTAGGGTAGGAGGGTTTTCAGACAGTGTTGAGGGCAGCTGGAGAAACTGAAACCATGCAAGAAAATATCCAAGATTGGCTAGAGCTGGATTAAGGAGACCCTGGATTTCAGCTTCTGACAGAGAAAGAAATTGCTGCAGTATCTTTTTTAATTTACTTTCATCAGCACTACCTAAAAAGTAAAAAAAGTAAAGCTATCCCTGTAACAGGCCATGAAGGCTCACAGAGTTGTGAGATGTTGAGGGTCCCACATTATCTAGACAATCAGCACAAAGATGGCCGTAAGGTTGTCAGCCTTATGTGCCAGCCACACTTTACTCCCCAGGAAAATTATTTAATTAATTCCTGGTACTCATTTCTGTGAGAGGGTGAGTCGACCCCAGGGCCATAGTGCAGTTGGAAGGATTAGGTCAATTGAAAAAAATCCAATGACCTCATTGGGACTTGAACCCACGACCTTCCAGCTTGTAGCATAGTGCCTCAACCAACTATGCTACCGCATGCCCCTATCAGCACTACCTATATTACTAAATATTCAATTTATTTGTTTTCTAAGTTTTTTATCTTTCAAGGATATTTTTGCTTCATTAATCTGGATGACATCCCCCGGTTAATCCAGATAAGCAAGGGTTTACTGTTACCCATCTACAGGGTTAAAGAATAAGCCAAGCAAGAAACAAATAGATATGACAACTATGCATGGAAGATCTGACCTGATGTAGGCTGGTGCAAGCCTGAAAGGAACTCTTACAGAGCAAATGCAAGAGTGACCATTGACTCTGAGAGAGTCAATGGGTGGAGAGAAAATGGTATTTCACTCTTCTTGGTCTTTACAACTGGCTTCTGCTCCTTTATCCCCACCCAGCCTCTTCCTCAGACATCATGCACATGTCTTCTGTCTACTCCACCTTTACTTGGATGCAAGATGACCCTTTTCAGGTCCAAACCAAAGTATTATTTCCTTTTCTCGCATTGGGTCTCTCTGAACTCCCTTACAAACAAGATCACTGTCCCACTGCCTCCCTCACTTCCTTTCACGCTTGGACAAAGCATGTAACAGGCAAGCTCTTCTAGGTATGTATTGCTTAGCTTTCTGCCTCCTGCTTCTGCTGTTTTCTTGATTGGCTTACTCTTTAACACTTGAGATGGAGGCAATATGTTTCTCTGAAATGTCACGCTTTCTCCGAACTGTGCAGTGTTACAGTCCAGAAGACTCCAAACACTTCAAAAGCATGAAGTTTTGGTGACCTCCAATGGCACAGAGTCCACACAATGTTTATGTAAACCAATCAGCTAGTTCAAAAGTTGAAAGGGAGGATACACAGGCAGCACGGCAGTCTCATGAACCTAAGTTCTATCCTTAAGAAGGGGAAATAGGCAAAGAAGGCACCTCCACTCCAAAATACAGGATCTGTAGGCTTTTAACTGCTCTACCTTTAGGTTGGTGAGTTTAAGTGAGGTGACTATGTAGTCCGTGTGTTCTTCCACTGATGCTGTTGTAACTTTGAAGGTCCCATAAGTAGCTGCTCCTCCCTCCTCTGGCTCCCAATACTGGGCACACTTCGTTCGACCCCTTTCTACTACTCTCGTAGTCATTACCACAACCAGAACTTGCTGTTCCCACACCATGCGCCAGAAGTCACATGCAGTTTTGGACAGTGGACCTGTATAATATATTAGGAAAAGCATCTAGATTGTGTAAGGCACACCATACAACAAAATGAACAACTTTTTGCTTACTTCAGAGAACAATAAGTGACTCTGGTAAATTTAAATATCTAAAATTTCAATCCAAGCCTGAAAATTTTTCATCACCCACCACTTTCAAGCGAAAGGACCAGAACTTGACACAAAACAAACCACAGGACAGCTGTCTGGAAATGACAACAGTCTTTCTATCAGTCAGTGCACTTCTTTGCTGCTTCTTGCTTTGCTGAGGGTTACTGCCTGAATAATGAATTTTGGTAGTCAGAATTATATTTATTATTTGGATTTTCAAACAGTTTTGCAGTCAATATGGAGGACCATACTCTTTGGTATGCTGCAATTTCAAAATTGTACTTTAGAATTTTTCTGGAGAATTATGAGCTTATGTAAAATCCAATTTGAGGATACTGGCACCAGAAGGAAAGGTTAATCATGATTTGCATCTTCTATGTACTTAATGATGATGCAATACAATCATGTGAGTCGACAGTTTATATCTGCTTAAGCATTTCTAGTGCAATGTCCAGATAATTTCAATGTTAGGACTGTCATCTGAACGTAAAAATGGTTTTACCTTGTGTAGAAATGAAGGCATTTTTCTGTTTATAACCATCGACAAAATTGGCATTAATATAATCACTGCAAGGATCTCCATCTATTTGTGACAGCAAAACTCTGCAGTCATCATAGCAAAGAACATCTGTGTACCGGTTCTTTGGCAGGTTGGCTCGTAACCTAGAAAAGAAGATAAAGTAATATTTACATATAATCAGTCTAAGCATGACAGTGTTCATCAGTTTGTTGGTATGTCATTTCACTGGAAACCTAACACAAAACTGGTCCCAGTTATTTATGACAGAACCAGAAGATGCTAGCAACAAAAGACAGTGATTCACATGACATTATGTAATCGATTACTCCTTTTTAGTAATATACTTTGCCTAATTTCTGCATACCTTCATTTTTATGTAACTCTTGTATTTTTACAGAACTTAAATTACAAGTTTGGGTGAATTGCGTACATTACTACGCATTAGAAACTGCCGTGAAATATGTATTGAAAGAGAATGACTCAATGTCTTGTGACTCTCGCAAAACTCGTGATTTAGTTCTTTCTTTGTCTTATGATGGGTGATGTAAGCCCAAGGAGTAGGTAGCTAGGGGGTTTACAGTGGTGCTTCCCACCAAGAGCCAATCAGCTTGCTCAAATGGTAATATGACATCATACTGATGCTGAGATGTCGATATGTAAAGCTCTTTGTCCAAAGGAGACACTAACTAGTTTCCGAGTGGTGAAGACGTGTTCATGCCCGTTCCATCTTCACAAAAGGGTGACAAAGAATTATATACAGTTACATATTCAAGTGTAACAAAAATGTAGTTACAGCTCATTAAATAAAGCGAATGTAAGTGTTATGAAGTTGTTGTGATTTTGTTGACTGTCTTTGTT
Organism: Cryptotermes secundus; assembly: GCF_002891405.2. Classification (NCBI taxonomy): domain Eukaryota; kingdom Metazoa; phylum Arthropoda; class Insecta; order Blattodea; family Kalotermitidae; genus Cryptotermes; species Cryptotermes secundus. The sequence goes on from NW_019727101.1 coordinate 130,498, forward strand.
GAAGTCAAGGCCTACTTGACGGCCCTGGTGATAGTCTCATATTCCCCGACTGGGGTGGCGCCCAAACAACTACCAAGGTGAGGCAACAGCACCAACAACCTTCACAGAATCACTAGTAGGCGATTCACTAGTGAGCAGCTGCGTCCACCTTTATTCTACGCAGAATGAATCTGCGGCCAACTTTACCCTTCACTGGCCTACATCAACGCCCTGCATAAAGAGAAGAACTGCAACAATTACTGTTTTCAGTTGCTATTGTAAGGTGGGTTTATGTGATTCTCCTCAGTTCCTTCATAAAATGTCACAATGGAGTGTCAATTTAGGTCATGACTGCCTCCTTCTTCATCCTTTTAAATTCACTACATAATCCATCATTCAACACCTTAGAGACTGACTTACTGACAGAATCACCAAACCATAAATACATTAGCTGTGCATAAATTCAGCAGATGATAAAGCATAATAAAATAACCCAACCATGTAAGAGTGATGCAGAGCTGCAACATAGCTAACATGGTTAGTTGCTGATTTGTAACCACAGAGGCCTATATTTAATTCTAGGGAACTTAACTTGGGATTTGTCATGAACAAAGTGGTACTGCGGCAGTTCCTCTCCGAGTACTTCAATTTCTTCCTCTCAATCATCATTCTGCCAATGCTCCTTAATCATCTGACACCTACAGGCTACAGCCAACATAATAGGTCCATCTGAGGCCCCAGTAAGAAGAGACTCAGTCTCATCCCACTCCCACAACTACCAGTCTAGATTAAAAATAAAAAAAGGTACCTGTGGGGTATTGTTAAGTCTAAATGCTTTTGATGATAGTGAGTTACAGTAAACATGACTATTACTTTGGATGTCCCATGTGGAGACACGTTAGAATGCCTCCACAGTAGCCCTGAGAGTCACAGGTGACAAAAGGGAGCCTGATGCCTTGGGGTATAACTCAGCCACCCTGTCACTGGGGAACATAAATACAGAGACCTGGAACTCCAGGTTGGAGGTTGGAAGCAAGGCTGGTGATCTAGCTCCATAACAAAAAATATTGTTGCAAAATCCAAGGAAGTGAAAAGCAGATGATCCAATTCACAATGGAATAGAAAAATCTCACAGCTGCTAAGAAAGGCTATGGCCCAAGAGGGCTGCTTGGCCAGTGATGATGATTACTTTGGACACTGTTGATTGCATTGAGTTTTTCAAATATGATGTTCTGTAAACTGTGTTTATGTCATCAGGTATAAAGGGGAAAAGATTGCTAAGCCAGTTGGGCACATTACAAAGCACTAGTGTCAATCACTGGACTGTCGGAATCTTTTCCCTCTTCCCAGTGAGAGAAACAGATAAGTTTCAGAAATGGATTTCCAAATACTTGAGTAGATGAATATGTCCAAAATAATAGTCAAGTTTTCTGAGCAGCTGTACAGCTCTCCATACCGAGCATGATTGAATGATCCATCAGGTGAGCGGGCCCTGATCTCTGCATAGTCTTGCACCAGGCCAACTCGACCTCTACTCCGGACACTCTCCACGAACTGTTCCAGTGACATTCCATGTCCAACATCACAGTGAAGGCTGTCATCATCTGAGAAGCCACTGCTAGCTGATGAAGCAGGAGGTGCAGGTGAAGAGGCATCTACAAAATGATTGCATAATCTCAGTACGATGCGTCAAAAGATTCACACTAGCATAAACAAGTGGCAATCTTACATACTTGTACATCATCAGCACCTCTGCCATTATTTTGATACCAACCTACAGAGCAGTATTATCAAGAAGTTCTGGGAAGAACTAATTGCCTTTTTTCCTTTGATACAATACACCACATAGAAAATGATGCATCCAACCATTCTTCTACAGCCATGTGCATTCATTTCCCTTGAAATGTGTTCACTCAGCCCATGCATAGCAACAATACAGGGGATACACACACAGACCGACAGACTGATGGGAATGAATTATAGAGTACACTGTTCAGATGGGCTATGATATACATACCACATTTCATGAAGATTGGTTCTGGCATTCAAAAGTTACAGGGGAGGATGCACAGACATACAGGTGGCAAGGTGATCTCTTAAGCATACTGGTATGCTGAATGCATGGGAAACTATAATACGCTCCTTCATAAAATGACTGTCAGCCTTCTGGGATATGATGCTCTGTAGTTTGGAGAATAGCTCTAATGCAGCAATTTAAACAACCAACCAAAGCAAATCAGTCTTGAGACAGTGGCATTAGTTGAGTAGTGGTCAAGTTTGGAGGCAGGCAGCCCGAAACAGTTGCCTGGCAGAGGCGTGGGAAATAGAGGACTACAAACTGCTGGAAGATGGGCTCTGACTAGGAGGCCATGAGCAGAACAAGCAGTACAGTCTTGAGCTGGTGGTTAGGGAGTGCAGTCCTTGAGCCGTACAAGTGCGAGGAATAGCCCTTGTTAGAAGACTGTAAAGAGAAATGCCTAGTTGTGAAACAGGTGCCAGTTAGCGAGGCTCAGAGTTGTGGGACACACTAACTGAGGAATCTACGGCACTGGGATCCATTACCAGGCGACAACCAGTGATGACACAGCAAACTGAGAGGACTTAGTGTGTGCTGTAGTGAACTGTAGAGTGCATGAATTAGCAATAGCGCCATAATTAACTGTACTTACAAGTTTCAAGAGTTCAATAAATCCAATTATCAATCCACACTCCATCTATAGTCACAAATACATGACAATAGTACTGTTAAAATGAAGATGATTTATAACTATTGTATCATGATGTTTCTGATTTATGGCTGACATTGAAAAGTATTTGTGTTCTCTGCTGCTGCAAGCTGTGCTATTTGTTTGCATTTTATATAATGGTGCCAACAGCTCAGACAATTCCATGTCAAATTGTACAATGACTAGTGAATAATGAATGGGAAAGGATACAGAAGGCAGTGGTCATGGTCTAATTTAAGGTACTATCACTGAATATTCATGGATGGGCTGCAGTAAACCATTGAGAAGCTCATTAAGGGTTGATACTTGAACTGATGATCTCTTGGATATGATTGCAATATTGAGGGTGATAATATGGTCGTTCTTTTTCAAGAAATTATTGCCAATATCTACTTTATGAACATGCTGGTAAGAAGACATTTTTTTTAATATACCGGAACTAAGCAAGTATACAACATCTCATATGATAACAGATTCCTGGCTTATGGAATACAACAAACTTCCAAAGCAAAGTATGTAGGTCGTACCGAAAGTCATGAGCAACTTTTTTGCATGCAACCTGGGAACAGCAGACAAAAGAGAGTATGGTGGTAGGTGGAACCAGCTGTTGTGTTAACTTTGAGTGTCTTGTGATGTCAATAGCTTGCATCATGTGACCAGTATCACTCCTAACAAAATGGTCGACAACAATATGTCATTTCGCCAGCATCCTGTCATCGAATTTCTTGTGAAAGAGGAAATCCCTGCTGCAGAAATTCACCAGAGACTTCAGCGTGCTTATGGAAGTGTGTGCATGGGTGCAGGCAGTGTTTGAAGATGGGTGAAACATTTTAAAGATGGGAACACCAACATCGAGGATGAGCCTCGGAGTGGTCGTCCCCGAACAGCCTCAACTGAATGCAACAAGGAAAGAGTGGATGTGATCATTCAAGATGACAGGGGTGTGACTGTGGACACAATAGCCCAAAAACTTGGAATAGGGCACAGTGCAGTACAGGAGATGATTGAAAGCTTGGGCTATAGGAAAGTTTGTGCTCATTGGGTCCCGTGGTTATTGACTGAAGACCACAAAGGTCAGCGAAAAGCCATCACCTCAGAACTGCTGCAGAGATATCAACACGAAGGCGATGATTTTTTGCTCTGTGTTATGACAGGAGACGAAAGCTGGTTTCACCATTTCGAGCCTGAAATGAAACGGCAGAGTATGGAATGGCACCATTTGCATTCTCCATCAAAAAAGAAGGCAAAGACAGTGCCATCAGCTGCGAAGGTGATGGACTCAGTCTTCTGGTATGCAGAGGGGTTTATTCTGGCCAAATTCCTGGAACCTGGGCAAACCATCAATGCTGCTCATTATATCCAAACGCTGCACAAGCTCCGTTGTGCATTGCGTGATAAACGTCTGGGATGAAACATCATCATCCTACATGACAACGCTCGCCTCACATTGGAAGCAATTGCAAAGATGGGGTGGGAAGTTCTTTCACACCCCTCCTATAGCCCTGATCTGGCACCCTCCAACTACCATCTTTTCAGATTTGTGAAGGATCAGCTGCATGGACAACGTTTTGAGACAAGGGAGGCAATTCAGTAAGCAGTGCATCAGTGTCTTCGGATGGCTGGAACGGAATTTTACAGAAGGGAATTTTCAAACTCCCAGAACGCATGAAGAAATGTGTACAAAGAAGTGGTGATTATGTGGAAAAATAAAGAAAGGTCTGTAGATTGAGGTGGTGTATTTGGTTTGTCAATACTAAAGCATGTTACTTTACAAAAAATTGTTGCTCATGACTTTCAGTACGACCCTCGTATAATTGTCCTTGTCTTTAATTAAGCACCACACACTGAAGATGTAGGGGAGTGGAGGTATAGCTCCAAACATTCTTAACCTCAGCACTAGATCCAGGTGACTGCTCAGCTTCATGACCCAGCCAGGAGAAACAGCCCCTAGTACCCAATGTGGAGGAGATTGAGTGGGCACCAAAGGTAGTTTCTTGCCTGCCAGAAATCGAACCCTGACTTCTCACTCATCCACACCGCAGCCTAGGCACTACACTGACTGAGATACGTTGGTTCATACAAATGCATATTTTGTGCCCGATATAAATCTCTGAATTTTAAAGCACATGGGTAAACTTATTCCCAGAACACTTGAAAATACTGGAGGATTTTAAACAAGGGCACTTTGATGAACCACTAGACTAAACATGAGGACCAAAAAGCTTACATTAAATGTGAATTCATAAAATGGCAAAATTATGTAAAAATGGCAGAAGATGCAGTGACATGGAGAAGATAAAATCTGATAATGATGAAATAACATAAGATCTAAAAGTTTGTGAAGATGATCTATTGCTACAAATATTATGTATTTAGACATTATCCATTGTCTAGTTTCTTTTTAAAAACACAAGACATTCTAAGAATAAAGACAGAACCCTAAAGAAGGTTTTGAAAATAAAATTAAAATAATACACCCAAGAGAAAGACCATGATCAAGAAGGGAACATCAAGTTAGGAAAGATGTCACACAGAACAAAAAAAGAACAAGGGAAAGAACTGAGGTGCAGTTCTGGGATGAAAGAGAGGGATAAAGAAGTTTGGTTGCTATATGACCCACACAAAGTGGAGATGTCTAAAAAAGGTTATTTCATGATACTGTATCACTTGTAGTCACTTGACACTGAGGAATGGGTGGGAAAGGAATTGACTGCAATCACTTTCAAAATACTATCATGATATTAGATCATTTTCAGAGGAAGGAAAACATTGACTCAAACAGTCTTAAGTACATGCACAAACATTCTTTAATGAACATTATGTATTACCTCCACTGCCTGAGCTGTGTTGCCAGATGTCACCATTGTCCAAGTCACGGGGAGATGTTATCTCTTCTTCCTCCTCTGGTCCTGATACTGGAGAGTGAAAAGACTTCTGGTCACCACCATCACTAGCTCCATGGCTGCACACATGCTCTCCCTGCATAATTCATTCAAGCAGGTATATAATTGCATTTGTTTCACTACATGTTCTGCAGATTGCTCAGCAGATAGGGAACTGGGTGAAAAGATACACATCAATGAAGAAACCAAAAAATATCTTAGTCAATTTACATGAACACAGCAATGATTATAATGATGTTCTCATAATGTATATAAAATAAAGCATGAATATTCTGATTTGACATTCTCATGATGATGACCATGAAAAGTACCAAATGCAGGAATGTCACACCATGCAGTCTGGCAGTAGTTTGCCAATATACATACACAACCAACTAAAATATTTCCTGCATGATTTCAGGTTCTCACATGGACATGTTATTCCGAAACGTTGGTTGACTTCTAATGGGTTACATAATATTATATTTAAGCATCCTGTTATACTCTACACAATGTATGACACAAACTCCATCCTACATGCAACAATTTATTGTAGTTCTTTTGTCTTCTTTTCTTCTACACTACATGTTTCGGCAGTATATGGCCATCATCAGGTGTATACTCTCACGCAGCTGTTACACTGCATGTAGTTTAAAATTTAAAAACACCAGCTTTCTTAATTGTTCATTTCTCCGTTGCTAACAGGTCCCAATATATCAGAATCTCCTTGCCGATATTTGTCAGATATGTATAAAATCTTTGATAATTTACATACGCCAATTTTAAAAATACCAAAATTCAAAAATCAAATTGACGTATGTAAATTAACAAAGATTTTATACATATCTGACAAATATCAGCAAGGGGATTCTGATATATCGGGACCTATTAACAATGGAGAAGTGAATATTAAGAAAGCTGGTGTTTTTAAATTTTAAACTACATGCAGTGTAACAGCTACGTGAGAGTATACACATGATGATGGCCATTTACGGCCGAAACATATAGTGTAGAAGAAAGGAAGACAAAAGAACTACAATAAATTGTTGCACTTAGGATGGAGTTTGTGTCATACATTGGGTTACATAATGTTGAAACCAGACCAGCCCTGGGGCTCACCCAGTCTCCTATCCAATGGGTATGCTCTTTCCCCGGGGGTAAAGCGGCCAGGCCATGAAGCTGAACACTCACCTACAGAAGTGTTGAGCTCAAGAAAACATGGGTCTATACAGCAACTCTCCCATACATTTTCATGGTACAGTGCTTAATTAGTTAAGCATAAGGACAACTTTACCTTACACAATGTTAAATTCCAGAAGATAGAACTCTTCAAACAATTTTGTGTTTTACATTGAGATCCAAGAGTGAATCTCCTAGATATGATATTTATTCCATATTCTTACCAATGTGTACTGTAACTGATGCTCAAGTATTGCTTAAAAATTTCTGGATATAATTCAAGTATCTTTTAATTTCATTAGAAAATTTTACTTTATCAATTTGAATGTTATTTCCACTTTAAAATGTTAACTCTGATATTGACAAGGAAAGCAGCCACACCCACCCCAGGCAAAAATGGGTTCTTGTGCCTATTGTAAATGAAAAGAAATGAGAACAAGTGTGCATGCATTTTCAGATCTCATACCAGGTGTGCTTATCTAGTCAGTTTCATGGGACACCCTCCCCTGTCTGAGTGCGAAGAACTCCTGCATATACTGCATCATGGCTGAGTAAGATTCATTACCTGGGCTTTTATGGACATGGTGCACTCACCCCTCACAAAAGAAAGAAATTTTCTGTACCAAATTTTGAACTCCATCTGCATGCAGTTACCATCTGAGTTATTCTCACTCATGCATTCTGAATTGTTTGTTAATTATCTCTTCATACTTGTTTTTATGAGAAACTATTGTGGTCATAAAAGAACTGACGCCAAAATAGATATTCACATTTTTCTGCACCCCTGAATACTGTAACATAGATGGCCAGAGCACTGCTAAGCAACGGCTCAGTAAACAAACCTCAAAAATAGAGAGAATGTTTTCTATGAGGCCCATGCCACAACTGTTGCTAAGCAATGGTTCGGTAAACATGTTTCAATTCCATGGGGTCTGTGCAAAGGAGTAATCTTAAAAACAAACAGCGCTACGGTTCAGATCTGAGTTATTGAGTTCTCAATGGAAGATAGCCATGGCAAGTTCATCATAGAAGAGGAATAAGAAGACAACCTGTGAAGATTTAAAGTGTGGTTAGAAGGATTCGTTCATGTATAATACTTGGAGTGTGTGATTCAGTGAGACTGTTATAGTTCCTGTGTTTTAGGTGTGGTACCAGGAGAGGACCAGTGTGCGTGTCTAAATCAGCAATAGCACTGTATTTAAATGTGATTAACAGAACTTGTAACCAAGGTGCTAATAAATCCAATCATCCAAACTAGAACCTGTCTTTCTTGTCGCATGTACCACCCTACAAGTGATAATATGGTAAAGTTGTTTTGGGAATGCCATCTGTCTGCACGACAGTATGTATGTGCCCTTCACTAGCTCCTGAACAATTGGAAGGATTTATTTATATTTGGTATTTAAGAGTTTATTCAGCATAGGAACGTGTGTGGGCAGTGTGAACATTCTAGATCTAAGAATAGGGGTCCTTCATGGCATCCCTTGAACACAAATTTGCGGTTTTCTTGAAAATGATTCTACTGTTCTGGATCAAATTTTGGTACTTTATAGAGACTGGGAACCCAGATAGCTCAGTCGGTATAGTGACTGGCTACAGGCTGGATGACCAAGGAGTCAGATTTTGAGTCCTGGTAGGGTCAAGAATTTTCTCTTCTCCATTTTGTCAGGACCTACTTTGGGGCCCACCCAGGCTCCTATGCAACAGGTACCAAGAGCACGGTGTGAAGCTGACCACTCACCTCCAAGTAGTGTTGAAGTCAAGAATATATGGATTTATACATCCACTCCCCCATATGTCTTCATGGTGTAGTGCTTAATTAGTTAAATCCAAGGACAATTTTACCTTTTTACTCTCTACCTTATGGAGATTGTCTCACTAAATAAAACTGGAGAGGAGGTTCCTTCAAGGAAATAGTGGTGAGTGGCCCAAATACGAACATAGGAAAGTATGTGAAATCTGTTTGCGCTTATGTTTCTGTGTATTCTCCTTAGTTTAACATAGCCATCATTTTCTTAAGAACTCACATTTCTCTAAAGGCTGCGATACATACCTGTTCTAGGTTCCCACTAGTCCCATTGAGCACTGTGGTGGGAACAGCACTGGTGGCAATAAGGGCAGAATCCATTGCTGCTCCTGAGCTAAGAGGAGACAATTCACAGAAGTCGCCATGGCGGTTTGTCACGGATTTGAGGCAATGCAACAGCCACGATGCATGATCCACAGCCAGCTCACCACCAAGACGTGATGGCAGAGATTCTCGTGGGATATGTAATGTCAACTAGACAACAGAACAATAATGTTATGTTGGGAAAAACCTATAAATTAACTACATGATCTAGAAAGAACAATTTCAGGATATGAGATATAATTTAATTTTCAACAGGATGAGAATCTCACAATGTTGAGCATTAAGATTTTCTGGGATACAGAACATGTAGTTTGGTAGACAGGTCAGTGACACATTTAAGAAAACCATAATCTTACTTCAATGCTGTTGACATTTATGGAATCTGGAATGTGAGCAGAGTCAAAACAGCAGTGTCAGTACAAGTGAGGCAATTTGTGAACCACCACATCCACATAATGATATCGATATCAATAACAAGATAGTCACAATGAAGAGGTATATGTGTTCAGGGGAAGTGACTTGGCAAATTACATGGTATGAGAGGAATAGTGAGGATACCATCAACATTATGGCAAATCAATGATAAAAACCAAAACAAGTGGAATGACAGAAACAGCAAGAACAAAGTGAAAAGAAAGTGAACAATGCCTACATGAAAATGAGGTTTTCTGGATGGACAACAAGAATCCCAGCCCTCACTGTGCTCTGTGTTATGAATCTTTGGCTTCTTAAGCTGTGAAGCCCTTCATACTTAAATGCTATTCTGTATCCAAACACATGGAATACAATGGGGAAGTCTCTTGAGCTATTCAATATAAAAAAAAAAAAAACAGAACTGATCAACAGTAAAAGCACTCTGCATTTTATTGCTGGGGGTCATGCTAGAGAGGCTTCATAAAAGTTACTACTGTTTGCAGAAAATACTGAGAAAGCTAATACCATAGCAAAGAACTTCATCAAGCCTTCTTCAATGTAATGGCAAACTTGGGAAAAGAGGCAAGAATGCTGCTGACAACACAGAATAACATCCATGGCTGAGAACGTGTACTACCAGCTGCTGTCATGCCAGCATCAGGGTCAATGCCTCTCACTCATCTAGATGAGTTTGCCGATAAACTTGGGAATATTTTCTGGTATATGTCAGGTATGAATATTTAGAAGTACATGATAAAGTTTAGTTCTGAAGATCTCTGACTCCAAACATGACAGAAGAAGCCACTTGTGACATTCTGAACTATTTTATTGTGAATAATGAAGTTTATTACACATTGTGTATCAGTAATAGTGATCATGATGCTTCATTAATGTGACTGGCAGTAGGATTATGGGTCTGTCTACACATAACATTTAGCTGCACTATTAGTGGGAGCAGTGCACTGTAGCATTCATCGTGAATTATTTGCCATGAAGAAGTAACCACTGACCAGTTAAGAGTTCAGATGAGGCACTAAAGATTGTAAACTTCATCAAAAAGTGCCTTCCAAATGTGCACATTTGTGTGAACAGATGGGAAGTGTACAGAACTTCTTTTATGCACTGAGGGCCATTGGTTCACTCATGCAGAGCAGAGGTCTTAGTCACCTCTTTGAACTATGCAAGCAGGTCAAAATCTATGTACTTCCATGCCAGTGACTGTCAAGTTGCTGACCTCTTGGACTGCATGCATGGTTTCTCATGGACTACCCAGCTGGAATACTTGACTGATATTTTCAGCACCCTGAATGGGTTGAATTTTACCTTGAAGGGAAAACCTGTTGCTATCTTCAGTACGGAGGACAAAGTAAGAGCCTTTATGTATGAAAATGGAGAGATGGAGCGGTTGCCTTGGACGCTGACAATTAGACTCTTTCACAGTTCTTGCTGATTTACCCCTTATGTCAAAGGATGAAAATGATGAGTAGATTGCTGAATATTTCAGAGCAATTCATGAGGTATTTTCTAGAACCAGGTTTGCTTGCACATATAAAAAATCCATTCGCAAACATGAACCGCGTGGAAGAAATCAAGGTCACGCTTCAGAGTAGTGGACAATCTCTAAAGCTTGAATCAGATGGATCACTGAAGCTGGTATTCAGCAGGACAAGTATTAAAGACTCTTAAGAAGCTTTCATGGACCTACTGCCTTTCCCAATAACACATAACTGTAACATAAGATTTTCAGTGTCTGTGGCAGTGAATACAAGGAAGAGAAATGACTAATCTTCAAAGCAAAAATAAGATTCCCACTGAGGATGATAAGTTTTCTTTGCACGCTGGCTAGTCAACAGGGTTAGGACAGGTTTCCTGTGGGAACTCTCACCCTGCCAAAATGGTCCATGGACCTAAGAAGTTTGAGAATTACTGGTCTCTACTAACCTGAGGAATACTAACGGTGAACACCCTGTCTCGCAGTTTTTCCCGCACAAAGAGCCGCAGGATCTTGAATGGTGCTTTGAACCAGAGTGGGGCAGTGACGATTAGAACCTTCTTGAGTTTGGCTGGATAACCACCCTGCAACACAATGGGCAAACTTTTCAGTTAGGCACAAGAATAAAACAAAAATATTAAATTAATCTCATTTTGTATTGTTTCAATTTTATGAAATATTACACAGAAGCAGTTACTATAATGTTTTAAATAACTAAATCCACTATATATAATATTTGCAATTATGTGGTTATAAAAGCAAACCAATGTTTACTAATAATGCACGCCCCCACATCATGGTAGCCACAGGCTCCAAAAAATGTATCCCTATCATGAAATTCTGCACCAAAAAAACTCTTTCTCTATTTCCTCATATCTTACATATTGAGATGTGTTTCTATGTAACTTTTTCAGTTGATAACTTAACAAAAACACACTTTTCACCCATCAGCTTAGCGGTACATACACAAAAATAAAGAGACTTCAAAAGTTTAAACTGTACTTTACATTTCAGAATATAAAACTAGATTAGAACAGGAACCACACTATCAGCCATCCCCTTAAGCCACTGTTGCATAGCACAGGCTAGCCTGGGTGTGTGTCAGCTTTACAGCTGAATAGGTGGATTAAGGGTTGTAAGTGTTCTCCTGACCAACAAGTGTACACCAAAACATTTTGAAACATTCCTTGATTAGAAAAAAAAGTATAATATGAATGATGAATGCCATTTTTTTTATTTTTAAATGTTTGGATATACACATAGATTAAAAATAATATTAGGAAAAATGTGTACAATGTGAGAGTACATCAGCTAATCATAGACTTCAAGGAAGCCTATGATTCAGTCAGGAGGGAAGTATCATACAACATTCTGATAGAGTTTGGGGTACTCATGAAACTAGTTAGGCTGATTAAAATCTGTTTAAACAAAACGTATAGTAAAGTCAGCAGAGGTAAACATTTGTCTGATAATTTTCCTATCCAGAATGGTCTAAAACAAGGAGATGCTTTATCGCCACTCCTTTTCAACTTTGCTTTAGAATATGCCACTAGGAAGGTCCAGGAAAACCTGGTGGGACTGAAATTAAATGGGACACATCAGCTGTTGGTCTATGCTGATGATGTGAATCTACTGGGTGATAATGTAGACACTATAAAGAAAAACACACAAACTTTAATTGATGCTAGTAATGAGACTGTTCTAGAAGAAAACACAGAGAAAACTAAGTATACGTTGCTGTCTCGCCAACAAAATGGTCTTGTGGGATTTGTCATGGACAAAGTGGCACTGGGGTAGGTTTCCTGCGACTACTTCTGTTTCCCCTGCCAGTCTTCATTCCACCATTTATTCCACAATCACCCTCACCTATCATCTGGGGCTGGTACAATAGGCCAGTAGTGGCCGCAGTACCAAGTGGATTCAGTCTCACCCCACTAAGAATAATAATATCGCAGAAGATAGATATCTTCATAACCACCACTGTTAGAGCCTCAAATCCTGTCTAAGATGTACCCTTCGATCACGGGGATCGTGGGATCGAATCCCACTCGGGGCATGTATGTATGTCCGGATTCCTTCCGTGCTTGTGTTTTTCTGAATGGCAGAAAGTATTAGACGAATTTAATCCGGTATGAATTTAAGATTACGAGCTTTAAGGATGTGACGTCATGAGGTCTTTAATCCGTGTTTCGGCGAAAGATTCTTTTGAAATGTTGGTACCTGTCTGCCGGACTACACGGCGTCATATCCCAGATGATCGCAATCTTCATATTCACGGTGGACAAAGTGGCGCTGGGGTAGGTTTTTTCCGAGTACTTCGGTTTCCCCTGCCAATCTTCATTCCACCAACTGCTCCACAATCACCCTCACCTATCATCTGGGGATGGTACAACAGGCCAGAAGTGGCCGCAGTACAAGGGACTTAGTCCCTATATATGAGACACTACAGGAAGGAAAGAAGAAAGAACTACAATTAAATTGTTGCACTTAAGACGGAGTTTGTCTCATATATTGTGTGAGTGTAACAGGATGCTTAAATATAATATTGACTTAGTCCCACCCCACTAGCAATAAAAAAAAGTGTCTTTATGCCATGGTGCTGTGCTGCATCCTGGTGGCGAGATATTGACACGTACGTACTTCTCTCTGCGTTTATTTCTAGACCAATCTCCTAACTAAGGTCGAATAAATCTTCCGTTTTCTATTTATATACATTTATATTTGGATCCAATGAATTAACATCTTCAGAACAGGCCAAAAATTGATGTCTTATATTCAATTCCATTCCTTTCCATCCTGATTTTCATGGAAGCTCCTAATGGCACATTCTAAAGCACGATTGAAAACGCTCAATACGAGATGAAAACAGCCATTCAAAAACTCTGCATGGGCTATAAAAGATCTTGGAGGTTGCGCCATAACAGAGTGACGTAGATTGTTGAGGCATCAATTGAAGGTTACTAGATTCTATTTTCAGCGTACAAAGGGAACCAAAATCTCGCTGATCACAGAGGGACGTTTCTTCCAGAAGGCTGCCTACTCGAAATACGACGTACGATAGATGATATTTTAGGCTGTGAACAGCTGACAACATCTACGCTCTGTTGAAGATTTTACATTGTCGATATGACTAGCATCCATGACGTGAAAACATGAATCGGGCAAGGGGAGTGGTTGATGATGCCATATCAAAGCAGCTCAGAGTCTAAGAGGCAAGCCTGTATCACTCTGAAGAATGTGAGGATGGCAGAATAACTAAAGCCCACGTAGAATGGGAACTCATCAGAATGGCGTGCGAGATTCGACATGTGTTGCCACGTATGCTTCAAGGCTACTGTCGGAAATGAAAGGAGAATACTTAGAAGCACCCTTTGTGTTAGATTTGAAGTTATCGTGGTGGTGAGTGTGAAGAACGCTATTCTCGCAGATAGAAGAGGAATTGCATGGTGGAAAATAGGAGGTTGAACATTGAATATTGCCCCATATGCAGCACAGAGGAAAATGGGACTATATATTAAGATGGGAAGCTGAAAATATTTTGAAGGATGAGACATCGGACAAGAGGCTTAGAAATGAGGTGGAGAAATAGGTATTAGTTCTATTAGCCTATTTTCCTTATAAAAAAAAAGAGTAAAAGTCGGCTTACGAGATCACCTTGCTGTAAGTCCCCTAATAACTTTCGAATGCCTGAACCAATCTTAATTGAACTTGGAAGGTATATCATGTCACATGAAGCAATCAGCCTCTCAAATCGCTAAGGTAAAACCTTCATATTGCTTAAAGGCCTGTACATCTTCATGAAACTAAGTATGTATATCATGCCACAAGAGCCCACCTCAACAGGATATTTAATAAATCCCCCCTCCCATCAGTAATACCAACATTACAGCCTCTCAAATTTTGTAGGTAAAACCTTAACACTGATTGAATCCCCGAACCGATCGTCATGAAACTTGGTACTTATATAATCTATCTGTAGTGAAAGGAAAGCAGGCGAATAGTTGTTCCAAGAATTTCTTGTATTTCGGAAGTTGCATCCTGTTTGTTTGGATATGAAAAGTTTCAATGTACACATGTGTCTTTAAAAAGGCGATATTAAATTAAACGATGCATACTCAAATAAGAACAATCCAATGTTTCAAGTAATTTTGAACACGCCCAACGAACTTGCCCAGCAACGGTCAACCCAAGCGCGCTAATAAACATCAGCCGTGCCTACTATATCCCACACACCTATATTACATCCTACACAGCTACAATGCCTACTGGAACAAACCATTTTTAATAATATTCTCATCTGAACGCAAAAGAATAAACACATAAAAAACAGAACATAGAAACAATTTCAATTCACTATTTCAATATTTTTATTTTCAATTTTATAACCTTATATATAGTTCATAGACGCGCCTACAAACCAAGACATATCATGCGTCTAAAAGGAACCTAGCACTAACTGACGGTCAGTGAATCTGCCTGTCTTGGTGTCGAGCCCAGTCATGACCAGATGTTACTTTTTAAATGAAAGTTACTGTCCTGTCCATGGGGGGGGGACCCTCTCTGACGAGAGGTCTGGTCTGTCATTTGTCAGTCAGTCAGTCAGTCAGTCAGTCAGTCAGTCAGTCAGTCAGTCACACTGTTGGTGACGCTCTCAAGAAATATCAGAGGAAAAGGGCCACACTGCAATAGTTACAGGATCCAAGCCAAATGAAAGGAGAGAATCTGAACAACGCAAGAGGTGAAGCCAGCAGATATTTCAGTAATAAAAAGAGGAAATATCTGAAAAACAAAATTAATGAGCTTGCAACTCACTGTAAGAACGTGAACTTTACAGACTTACATAGAGGAATAAATGAATTTAAGATGGGTTACAAATCCAGAACTTGACAAAGGATGGGAATGGTGAACTGCTTGCCGATTCCAACAACATTTTGAATAGGTGGCAGAAATACTCCCGAGTTACTGAATGTACACAGGGTCAGTGATGTTAGGCAGATACAGATATATACATCTGAGCTGTTAGTACCTGAACCTAGTCCTCTTGAGGTTAAACCTGCTATTACAAAGTTTAAAAAGTACACACTGATATATTGGGTTTTTGGACTTTATCCATCGTCCTGGTTTTTAAGATAACTAATAAAAACACGACGTTTCGGAAACTGGATCTGTTTCCGTCCTCAGGTGAAGGAAAACACCTATTCTGTTGGGTCCGTTAGAAAGAGCTAGCCTCAATCACTGGACCGTCCTTCACCTGAGGACGGAAACAGATCCAGTTTCCGAAACGTCGTGTTTTTATTAGTTATCTTAAAAACCAGGACGATGGATAAAGTCCAAAAACCCAATATATCAGTGTGTTATACACCATCGTCAGAATCCTATAGTAACTACTTAAAAAGTACAATTCGCCAGGAAGTGATCAAATTCCAGTAGAACTGATTCGAGCACGAGATGAAACATTAGGGGCCGAGATATACTCGTATAAACTCATTATTTCTGGTTTGAAATATGTAAGAATTGAGGGTTCGGTGGAAGGAGTCTATTGTTGCACCAATTTACAAGACAGGTGATAAAACTGACTGTATAAATTATAGAGGGATATCACTCTTACCAACTTCACACAGAATTTTATCCAATATCTTTCTCTCGAGGTTAAGTCAATACGTAACCAAAATTATTGGATATCACTCTTACCAACTTCACACAAAATTTTATCCAATAACCTTCTCTCAAGGTTAGGTCCATATGTAAACCAAATTATTGGCTATAACTCTTACCAACTTCACACAAAATTTTACCCAATATCCTTCTCTCAAAGTTAAGTCCATACGTAGACCAAATTATCGGGGATCGCCAGTGTGGGTTTCCACATAACAGATCACCTTCTAATCAGTTTCGCTAGATATTGGAGAAAAAAATGGGAGTACAATGGGGGTGTACATCAGCTATTCACAGATTTCAGGAAAACCTACAATTCAGTTAGGAAGGAAATACTGTGAAGTATTCTCAAATAGTTTCGGTTACACATAAAACTAGTTAGGCCGATTAAGCTGTGTTTAAATGAAGCCTACAGTAAAGTCTGTATATGTAAACATTTGTTTGATAAGTTTCCTATCCAAAATGATCTATAACATGGAGATGCTTTAACGCCATTGCTTTTCAGCACTGTTTTAGAATATGCCATTAGAAAGGTCGAAGAAAACCAGATGGGACTGAAATTAAACGGGACACATCAGCTGCTGGTATATGCTGATAATGTGTTCTACTGGGAGATAACATAAATACCGTAAACAGAAACAAAGAAGCTCTAATAGATGTTAACAGGAGGCTGGCCTAGAAGCAAACAGAGGAAGAACGAAGTACATGTTGTCATCTCTCCATCAGAACGCAGATAGCTTGAAAATGTAGCGAGCGAAGATGTTTGGGGACGGCAGTAACACATTACAATTTTATTTATGAGACAGACTAAATTCGGGCAATATTTGCTGCTATTCACTTCATAACTTCCTGTCTTCTCGTATGCTGCCTAAAAACGTTGGGATTAAAAATATACAAAACTATGTTTTATTGTAGTACTGTACGGGTGAGAAACTCGGTTTCTGCCATTAAGGGCAGAAGAGTGAGGATGTCTGAGAACAGGGTGCTGAGAATATTTGAACCCAGGAGGGAGGCGAAAACTGCATGATGAGATGGTCAAGGCGCATAGCAAGCATTGGGGAAGACTGCAGGCAGGGTTTTGGTAGGAACACCCGAAGGAAAGAGTCAATTAGGAAGACCAAGACGTAGTGGGTGGATAATATTGAGACGTATATTTGAGAAATAGGATAGGCTAATACAAACTCCATTCATTTGAGTCCGAATAGAGACCAATGGCGTGCTCTTGTGAATACGGCAATGAATGCTGGGACTTTCTTGAGCGGTTGAGCAACTGTTGGCTTCTCAAGAAGAGAAGCTTAGTTAGCCTCGCGGGATGAAGGTGGCACTACCCGAAATGTCATGTGGGTCCCTAAGAGCGTCTGTATAATGACCTAACACTTTGTATTGTTAACTTGACGACTTTTTAGAAATATTAATGATATCATGAGTACCAGTTCTTAAGATTTTAAAATAGTAATCTGTTCTGCATATGGAAGATGATATTTAATTACCTTCAACAATCATTTTAAACACGAAGGGTTCTATCTTCTGTGATATAACGCCGTGTAGTCTGTTAAAAACAACCGACGTTGCGGGAGAACATCGCAGAATTAGGAAAATAAGAATCCAGCATTTAGCAGGTAACAAGTAGGAGCTTGTTCTGTTTTCCGCCTACTTCGCGCTAGTTCCTCGCTTGGCCTATTTTTTGACCCTGAAGACAGAGGAGACATATTCCTCCGAAACATCGGTAGACTTTCAACGGACTAAACAGAGTTATATCCCAGATGATTTTTCGTAACCTCAAATCCTACACTTTCAAACCTTCCCATTACATTACTCACTACACAACGCTTTCCATTTTCATACTTACTACCAACTTATTTACATGTTCATGTATTTTGTCAACACTGTAAATCTGGCGATGGATCCTGCACCAGATACAGTTGTAACCTCTGTAATTCCCACTTGTCTTACCGATCATCCACTTGATGATGTCTCAATGCGAAACCGAAACGTAACAGGCCGTGGAAGGCCACATTGTTGTGAGACGTCGAGGTTCCCACATTTTCTAGACAATCGGCTCACAGATTGCGGTGAAGTTGTCAGCCTTACGCCCCGGCTGCACTTTACCTCCGGGAAGATTCCTGGTACTCATTTCTGTTAGAGGCTCAGTCGACCCCAGAGCCATAGTACGGTTGGAAGGATTAGGTCAATTGAAAAATCCAATGGCCTGATGGGGAATCTAACCAGCGATATTCCGGTATGTAGCATAGTGTCTCAACCAGCTACACTACCGCGTGCCCCCACACGGAACCATATACTGGAGTAAATATTGTCACATGCATTAGCGACTTCAGACCCGGGTTTCGCTCGCTGAGTCGACTTACTGGGTCTTCACCAGGCGGAACTTTCAGTCTTACTGCAACTATAACACATCGTAAGTATGAACAATGATAACACTCTAAAGGTCACTGTAACTACACCACATAAAGCAAAGAGTTCACTTCTGCCGTCTGACTTCTTCTAGCCTCTTCGGTGTTTGCCTTCTTCTCTTTCTGAGCTTCAGAATCAGAGACAGGGTCAGAGTCAGAGTTACTTTACGAGTGGCAGTTTACAGCCAATTGGGTCGTCTTGGAGCCAAGGCCACTTGAGACTCACGGCTAGGATTTTTTTTCAACTGAACACTTGCGTTAACAATCCTTGTGTAACATCCTCTCTGACGAGAAGATGGGGAACTTCTGGACTCTCGACTCATTCCTGGTTATAACTGTCAGGCGTCCGTGATAGCAGACACCGCCTCGAAGGGTTCCGTTCTGCTGCTCGAGATCGCGTTGTGCAGGAAGTCATTGCAATTACCGTGGTTACCATATCTGCGGCCGTATATTTGTTTACAGCGCACCCTCGGAACGTGTGTAAGCAATGGCTGACTTCACTGCGGAAACAATGTTTACCCAGCCGTTGACTTGCAATGGACGTTTGCTTCGACTTCGAAATTCCGGCTTTTAGGCGCATGTCAGGATATTAATCATAGCACTATATTGCTCAGCATGACGAATATACTGTACACCTTGATAGTTGACACCTCTGTCAAACACATGTAGTCGAGTAGAGTCGCATCTTACGCGGGATGGAGTTCGTTACTGCCTCCAGGTAAATTCGAAGACAGTCGAATGATGGGCTGATCGGTGAATACCGGACTTGATGTGGAAGGAAGAGGACGTGGCCTAATAACAGGTAATATCGCAGAAATTGCCTGGAAAGTCCGTGGGAAACCACGAAACACCTCAGTCGGGACACATGGTCTCCATGCAGAGATCTTAATCCGAAACATTTTCTATTATTTTTTGGCGTTCCTGATGATGGAGGCAGTACCACAGATTACATGCCACCAAATGATATGACTGGTAAATAATCTGAAAAGCATGCATAAGGAAGCAGGCCTAACATTCCGACTTTTTTCTGATGATGTTGACAAAAAAAAACTAGCTCATGATACTTAAACCTCCGGAAACAGATTTATACCCGGAACTTCACTCATTTATTTATTTATGTGGGCCGGACGACCGCGGTGTCGGAGTTCAAGTCCAGGTAGGGTCAAGAATTTTCTCTCCTCCATGTCATCCAGACCATATCCACGGTCTATCCAGCTTCTTGTCCAATGGGTACTGGGGGCTCTATCCCCGGGGGTAAAGCGGCCGAGGCATGAAGCTGACCACTCACCTCCAGCTAGTGCAGAGGTCAAGAAAACGTGGATATATACCTCCAATTCCCCATACGTCTTCATGATGTAGTGCTTAATTAGTCAAGCACAGGGGCAACTTTACCGTTTTTATCTTTACGGTTTTTATTTGCGACACTGTGAGCAGACAAGACTATACAGCGTCACACAGTAAAGTGACAGTAACTAACGAATTGAAAAGAATGTGAGTCGAAGCAGCTGTGCCATAATTTGAGGTTATACCTATACCAGAATATATCTGTAGGAACTGAAGAAAACGATGATACATCTCAGCGTCGATAGCTGCTCGCCTGGCCGAGATTTGAACCTAGTACTTTCCGAACACGAAGCAGAAGTACTACCAATTAGGCCGCGAGGTACAGTGTCATTGCTTTTGAGTGTGGGTGTGATAATGCTGTTATTTTGAAGCAACGTATTTCATGCATCAAAAGCGAAATGTCTGAACACTTGTCTCCCCTCTGGCTTTATGTGTATCGACCGTATGAAGCTTCGGGGTTCAACCAATCACCTTGCCACGATTCGGATTTTGCGTAAAACGTCCGCTCCAATTGCCACTAAACTGAAGGTTTCGTAAGCGAAAAAGAATTGAGGGCGACGGCATCTCAATTTCAATTTCAGTTTCAGCACTTGATGGAAACAAAACCACTGCTGATATGGGAATAAGTTACGTAGGAAGACTGATATAAAACATCGAGAAGTTTTCTTTTTTGCTTTATAGGTTATTTATGGGTCTCAATGTATAACGCGATTATACAGCGTGAATGATAGGATGACTGACGGATGAACTAATAAGGATTTAGAAGGAAGCGTCGTTATTTAAACCTAGTAAAATTATGCCATTTGAGAGTTGGGATAGCGACTGGCTACGGGCTGAAGGACTTAGAGGTTGGAGTTCGGGTCTCGGTAGGGTCGAGGATTTTCTCAACGTTGTCCAGACCGGCTCTCGGGCCCATCCAGCCTCCTATGAGTATCGGGGGTTCTTTCCCCGGGGATAAAGCGGCATGGGTGTGAAACTGACCACTCACCTCCAACTAGTGCCGACGTCAAGAACACGTGGAACTATACATACACCATACGTCTTCATAGCGTAGTGCTTAATTCGTTAAGCAGAGGGACAACTTTAAAATTTTGCCATTTGCATCAATGACACAATGAAAACCACGAATACCTTAGGACAGCCGATATATCGGCCGGAATTTGAACAAAGTTATCTCCTGCATACAAGTAGACAACGTTACCGCTACGCAACCTGCCCGAAGATGTGACCCCGTGTAGTCTGATACAAGTTCACTGACATTTCGAAGAAAAGTACTGCCTTCAAAATCACTAAAAAGCAAGCACAGTGATCTGATTATGTTTCCACCCTGTAGACAGAGGCAGTACATTTGTCTGAAGTCTATTAAATACTACCAAACTACATGGCGTCATATCCCAGATGAGACAAGTATTGATACTCACCACTGTGAGAGACCCAAATCTAGCAAATTCTTGTAGATTTTAGATGCAGACGATAAAAACATAACCTTACTCTCTCCCCTCAGAAAATCACACACTCCAAGAGGTTGTTGCTAGCCACAGCAACAACCGATTTCGTAACATAACTTTGTTTCGTAGTAGGACACCCGAACTTCGCCACGAAATACGGTGTGTTCCACTGTTCGTCTGAAAAGTTCCTCATACATACCTCTGTGAATCAGGATTCCGTGGAAAACTGATAAAAGTAACCGTGGAACACATAATCTTTGTCCAAAACATCTCTGAAAGTAATAACTTAAAATGGTAATCTTACGGCAAAAACACAAGTTCCAAATGTTCACCTGGGCAAGCGGTAGCGTAGTTGGTTGAGGCATTATGCTACAATCGATGCCCGATGAAGCCACTGAATTTTTCAATTGGCCGAATCCTTCCAGCAGCACTATGGCCCTGGGGTCGACTGAACCTCTAACAGAAATGAGTACCAGGAATCTTCCTGCGGGTAAAGGAGCGGCCGGCGCGTAAGGCTGATAAACTCGCCGCCATCTGTGCGCCGATTATCTAGAAAATGTGGGAGCCTCGAAGTTTCACAGCTCTCTGGGTAACCACGACCTATTACAGCGATAGCTTTACCTTAACGTATATGCAACAAGATCTCTGGTAATGTCAGTTCAGTTCTCGCTGTGCGCTAAGAATACAATGTAATCATTTGTACTACTGATGTGAATATCTACGTCCCTATCAGATAACGGTACACCCTCGAAGACGTTTTAAACACAATTTTACGTGATTGTGTGACGAAATGTTGCAACGCAAAATAAAGAATATATATATATATATATTATTTATTATACTGCAATTGGGTTTTAGCCCGGTGGCAGTAGTACACAATAGGACACAACAGACAAGTAACACACATTACACTAAGTGACAACACGTTCAAACAAAACACAATACACAAAACACAACAGAATGTCACAGTATATCCATAGAGGATTCATCTATGAGTAAGCGTCAAAATTATGGAACACATACCTAATTTGGTGACATTTCAGAGTGTCGTACCACGAAATAAGATATGTCACGGGATATCCATAATGGACCCATCAATGGGGAAATGCTGTGAACATATGCCTAATGTTATGCCACATGTAGAGCGTCGCGCCATGATATAAAACACGTCATGGCGACATCGCGTGGGTTCATTCTATAATCCATTCACTTTAAGTGCATGGTGGGCGTATAGGCAAACTTTATGAAGCACACCTGACACCAGTTCGTGAAAACTGAACTTTCCTTCCAAGTTACATTTAGATCATTTCAGTTAGAAAATCCGGGTGTCTGAACAGTCAAGCAGTAACATTTTGTGACACTGTCGTGTCAGTTCTTCATGGTTCTGTCTCCACATTTTGTAGAACAGAGAAAACAAAAGGTACAAAGTTTGAAACATGACAGTGAAAATAATAAATGGAAGAAAAGGGAATTCCTTTTTTTTTTTTTTATTCTGATTTCACCCAATTCAATTATGAATATTGTCACGTGTAGGGATAACTTATAAGACGGGTTTTGGATTGGATGATGGGATTTATTGCGCCTTATACATTCATACAGTTCTGGACTACATGCAATACAGCGCTATCGCTATGTTACACACTTTCCAGTTCACCACTACACACGCACCAAGATTCTTAGTGTTCACTAGCCGTATCCTGGCAACGGATTTATAACAGTCTCACTGTAACATCAAACCACACATGGAGTTTTCTTGTCTCAGTCTAATTCATTTCTTGCCATTATTCTACAAATCCCAATTCCGAAGATTCGACTCGACTATTCTCGACTATCGTCCTCTCCTCCTACTACTTCAAGCGATCTTCTTTGTCCCTTTATAACAATTCGGCACGGACCACACGGAAAACACAGCCTGTCTTAATAAGAAGGTGTGTTTGTTGGTCTGTTACCTAGCAATGATGTCCTACTCTCACGTACGCATGTTACGGGAATGTTTACTGAGCCGTTGTCTAGCAATGGGTAGACACGTCACAATATACAGCACTTATGCCCTAAGGCACTAATGGATTTATAATCTGAAAAATATTTAAAATTGGAGACACAGTCTTTAAGAACGTCGACAAGATTTAAAAATAAATTTTACAAAATTCTTATGATAATTCCAGTAAGGCATGGAATGCGATGCATGTATTGTTTGTGGGTTATCAGTTAACGATAAATTTAGTAGTTTGAGACATAATGTTGAATGATGAGACGATTTGTGAACAATGAATGGGGAAACATCCGGAGAGAAGCGGTTGTGGCCCAACTGGAGGTATACACGCGGCAGGAACTGAGAAAAACAACGAGAAATGGCAATGAAGAAAGTCGGTGTGTCGACCGGTACTCGAACCACACATAACTCACCCGTCAGCAGCACACATTAGCGTCAGTCACTTCGTCAGCCAACTTGAACTCCGGGTGTAAATATTCGGACAGTGCCTGACACTGTTTTGTTTGGCAACTGCGGCCTCATCGTCTGATTATCGCTTTAGTTCTTAATAGAGACAAGGATATAATGTTTGAAACATGAAAAGTCGAACATAGCAGACAGAACAAAATGGAACTGTTTCCTCATTTTAATCACAGATATTCGACACTTAAGCATTAAGGAACTAAACGCATTCATAACTTGAAAAATAATTGATAATAAGATAACAAATATTTAAACAGGGATTTGTTTAAACCTTTCAAGAATATTGATCACTACAGGTACCACCTACTTTAATACTGTGATGTAGATCCGTTGCTAGGCAATCACCACGAAATAAGCACCTATACAATAGCCGTTGCTAAGTAATGGCTCTGTAAATAAAGGCTGTTGATAGGTAGTGGTAGCAACAGACACACACGCAACAATAGAAGAGCTGTTGGAAACGGTGTTCTCTGTGCGGTTAGTGTCGAGGCTATATAACGATAGCCAGCTGCCTCCCGTAGCCCTGCGAGTCATAGGAGGCGACGAAAAGGGAAGTCTCGAAACTGAGACAGTAAAATATAGTCACAAGTCCCACGGGACTCGGACTCGAAAATGACTGTGCTGGCGAGTCCAGCAGCAATTCTAAACGACAGACCCGTCCTCTCGTCAGAGAAAGTGCCCCACATCAACAAATCCTCAACTCTCTGACAGTAATAAAAATTTGGTCGTAAGCCCTAGTTGGGTGCTTTATTCCTAGACAGACTGGCCGACTGACCGTCGGTCGTAACATAAGACTCAGACTCATTAGAAGAGAACCATGAGACGGCAGTGAGAGAGTGGGAGGATGGTGAGTGATGTTTGCCAGCTTGGGAGTTAGGCAGTTGGAGCAATGAGTTAGTAATGAGAGAGTCGCCAACCGGTAGGTAAGAACGTGAGCACGGAAGCAGAGGAATCTGTTGGGATCCGACACGAGGCAACGACTGTCGAAGACATTCTGACTGACAAGACTTAGAACGTGCTATAGTGAACTGCACAGTGTGTAGACTAGCGATAGCGCTTCAGTTACTTGTAGATAAGATCTGTGTTCAATAAATCCGTTTACAAATCCAAACCCCGTCTATAGTCACTCACAGTGACAATATTAAATAGAACTCCGAAATTTCCAATATAATGCATTTATGTCTTTCGTACGATTTCCACAATAAATAGCCATTAAGTCCCGAAACAGCATTAACCGAATTGCCTTTGTAATGAAGACGCAGTATGTTTCCTGTGAGGAATAAACTACTTTTTTTTTTTAATATTACTTGGCTACATATTGTTTTCCAGATTACTTCCTTTCAACACCCAGGCTAGTGAGCACTGCACAGACCATGGATAACTTGCATGGCACGGGCGCATCACGCCGTGATAGTCGGCTTGGTATATCCGGTGAGTTTTGCACCTCTCTTCCCTTTCACTCTCGGAAAGTTAAATTATTTCGGGTCTAACACGAACATGCCTGAGTCAGCTGATAACACTAACTTCTTGTGGGACAATGTAAACACTATAAAGTACAATGCATACGTTAACAGGCTGAAATATGCAGAGATAAAATAAAAAATGCATCCATGACGTAAAAGTAGTAACCGGGTATGTAACTGCATGTAAGAGTAAATAGGTCACAAATGGATATAAAACGTAAGGCATGTGATATTCTAACCTGGAAAAAAAACATTCATTTCTCTACATATGCTCCGCCAACATTGATACACTTGTTTCATCGCTTTACCAGTGCGTCGCCACCCGCAGCATAGATGTCTTAACTGTTGTCTCAGCCACTTCCGCACCTCAGTTTCAACGTCTTCGTCATTAACGAAACGTTTACCACGTAGCTGTGTAAGGCTTTATGAGGCAAACCATTTCTTCATGAATATCCTTTGAATTGAATCCTTTTGCCTACAAAGAAACGCACAACAGAACGCTGATTTTCGGTAGTATACTCCACAGGCATGGTCGCCATTTTGACTACTGAAACCAGTTTCTGAATATGCGCATGCGCGTCTGCCGAGACTGTCATGAGGCTGGACTCTGCAGCTATCTAGTGATACGCGTAGAAAATCTACTGTATTACGTCCATTACAGCTGGTTTACTTCCATGTTGTGTCCCATTTATTGACTCTGCCTCTCGTACTTTATGGTATATTTAACGATACTCTCAATAGCTCGGACCATATAGTGTCCAATGGTACGAAAATTGGACAATAATGAAATGGAAGGAAGTGATCGTGGCCTAATTTGAGGCACTGGCCTGTCATTTTCTTGGAGAGACTTATGAAAACCTGAAAAGAGAAACCCTGCCGAGATTCGATTGGGTCATAACCTCGAGTCCTCATCAGAACCGTATGATCATGTAACAAATCTTTTAATATGCGTAATAAGAACGTCTAGGAACAGGAATGGCATGAAGAAACCAGATCCTGATGCTGAAATTAGTAGAGTACATTCTCGAAATGGTTATGTAAGCATTTAAAATTCATATTGCTGTCTTCCTGGTTACAACACCGTTTCGTCTGGTAGATGAGTACCAGCGTTTCGGAACGATATGTTGCTCCCATCTGCCGAAAGCAGGACTGAACAGGATAGACACTAGCACAGCCTGGCGACGGCTTTGGTTCTCAGAAAAAAGAATGCGAATGTGTTTCATTTTGGAAACCACATAGGAAAGAGACCACCTGGATGACCTATACATAGATGGAAGAATAATATTATAAGGTTCTTAAAGAAATAATTTTGGAGAGTGTGGCTAAGGTTAGGGACCAGTGGCGAGATTTTGTGAGCATGGTAATCAGCCTTCGGGCTCGGTAAAATACTGTTTCTCTTGAGTACGTGACCAATTACTAGCTTCTCAAGTAGATTTCTGCTGCATTAAGTTGCTTGGTTGCCTAGTTGGTTCGTCAATTACTTGGTCTAGCTATGACACATTTGATACAATGTCACCGCGTAACAGTACTGAGGAAAAAAAAATAAAGTTGTCCCTGTGCTTAATGAACTAAGTACCACGCCATGAAGACGTATGGGGGAGTGGAGATATAGACACGTGTATTCTTGACCTCGGCACTAGCTGGAGGTGATGGTCAGCTTCATGCCCCGGTCGCTGTATCCCGGGGAAAGAACCCCCAGTACCCTCTGGATAGGAGGCTGGGTGGGCCCCAGAGCCGGCAAGAACGCTACGGTAAAAAAAGGTAAAGGTGCTCTTGTGCTTAAAGAATTAAGTACTACGCCATGAAGGCGTATGGGGAAGTGGGTGTATTGATCCGCATTTTCTTGACCTCGGCACTAGCTGGAGGTGAGTGGTCAGCTTCACGCCCCGGTCGCTTTACCCCCGGGGGAAAGCGCCCTCGGTACCCATTGGCTAGGAGGGTGGTTGGGCCTCAGAGCCGGTCTGGACGGTATGGAGAAGAGAAAATTCTGACCCTACTGAGACTCGAACTCCGACCCCTCGGTCGTCCAGCCCGTAGGCAGTCGCTATACCGACTAGGCTACCCCGGTGAAGAAGAGAAAATGTCTTGCCTCTGCCGGGAATCGTACCGCGGCCATCCAGCCCGCAGCCCACCGCTAAGCGGACTGAGTTATCCCGACTCCTACTACACTCAGTAATATTTTAACGCATCTGAGTTATACTAAATCGTAGGCGCAGAACATCGGGCCACAGGAAGCAGAATAATATTTCAAAATTACGCATAGCATTACACTTCAGAAAGCTTTTAATCTTTGTCTTCCGCAGTTACCCCAGTCTATATTCAACCCTAATTCGTCCCCTTATTACATACACTCCCGCACCCCATCTGTCATTTTGATGTCTGAGTCATCAATCTTCCCCTACGGGTTTCCTGCTTACAAACACAGCCCTCCCTTTCGGCTCCTTTCAAAGAAATCGTATGGAATTACAGCGAGTACATTTATATGCCTGCGACCTCAGGCGGGAGAGTCGGAAACTTGTCCATTTAAGAAGAAAGCAGTCTTCTGGGATTTGGCACCGTGTATATGTGGTGTTAACCGACGTTTCGGAGGAACGTATCGCCTCCATCTTCAGGGTAGAAAAAAAATATAAGAATCTGCAAGCAAAGAGACCGTGAGAACCGGTAAAAGCTTTACGTCTGCTTTTACCGGTTCTCACGGTCTCTTTGCTTGCAGATTCTTATATATTGTTTCTTCTACCCTGAAGATGGAGGCGATACGTTCCTCCGAAACGTCGGTTAACACCACATATACACGGTGCCAAATCCCAGAAGACTGCTTTCTTCATAGTCACCGCCGTGAAAGCCTCAAATCTTACATAGTTGTCCCTTTAACTCCGGCTGAGCCGGAGACGCGTTCCTTCCACGGTGGCGCTGTCTAGAAGAACTTATTGTAGGTGCTATAAGGAAGTCATTCAATTTGAGACGAAGTCGCTTTGGAATTAGTAGCATAGCACAGGGGCTATACTGGATTGTGACTTACATACATAGTGTCAAAAAAAGTCACTCAAACTAGAACATTCTCTCATGTTAACGGGAGTGTTTACATTTAAACCTGTCAATATCTCAGCTTTGTGAGTTGCGCATTGAACATGGAGGTTCTCATTTAGAACAATTTTTGTAAATGTAGTAAGTAACAGAGAAATTTTAAAAGTATTGTAACGTTCTCCGTTGCGCAACATGTCACACTATTTTAGTGTACTGTCACGTAGTATGTGTGACTACAGACGGGGTTTTCGATAATTGAATTTACTGACCACTTAAGAGGTTGTGACTATAAATAACACTTATCGCCGATTTCCATAATCTACAAGCCTTTTCCAGCCTGCAGTGTTTTTACTAGATGTTTCGTGGTAACGGCTTCTAACAATGACTATCATCTCTGAAATGCGACTCCCTTCCAATTGAACCCCTTTACACGGACTGAGTAGAAACACCGTTTCCAAAAGCACCTCTATTGTTGGGTCTGGATTAGTTTCCGCAGAGATGTGTTTACCGCGCTGTTGCCTAGAAAGGGCT
The DNA here is from genome assembly GCF_002891405.2 of Cryptotermes secundus. Taxonomy (NCBI): domain Eukaryota; kingdom Metazoa; phylum Arthropoda; class Insecta; order Blattodea; family Kalotermitidae; genus Cryptotermes; species Cryptotermes secundus. The sequence continues at coordinate 159,632 of NW_019727101.1, forward strand.
CTAGTATATTTGCGTATCTCGCTGTCGTTGCATATTAACGGCTCTGCACGCTACAATATTTTACCAACCAGCTGACTTTTAGGCCGTTCTGTATCTCAAAAGGAACCGACAGATGTCCGTTGTTGGGCACTGGACTTGCCCAGCCAGCCACCTTAATGGGAGGGAAGCCTCCTTGAGAGCCTACCAGGCGCTCAGCTACTCAAGCAAATAAATTCATATCACTTACTCATGGAGCTGAGACGTTCTTGAGAAGCCGTCAATTGTGCAGCTACTCAAGAACTTCCCAGCATTTTATGGAACCCAAGGGTTCATTACCGTGATCACAAGAGCCCTCCACTTGTCCCTATTCTGAGCCAGATCAGTCCAATCCATACAATCCCATCCTATCTATCTAAGACTCACTTTAATATTACCCACCCATGTACGTCTTCGTCTTCCTAGTGGTCTTTTCCTTCTGGTTTTCCCACCAACATCCTATATGCAATCCTCTTCTCCCCCATTCGTGCTACATGCCCTGCCCATCTCACCCTCCTTTACTTGATTATTCTAATTATACTCGGCGAAGAGTACAAGTTATGAAGCGCCTCATTACGTAGGTTTCTCCAACCTCCCGTCACTTCATCTCTCGTACATCCAAATATACTTCTCAGCACTCACACTTCATATATATCTATTATTATTATTATTATTATTATTATTATTATTATTNTCATATATGTCTAGGTTAAAAGGTATCCTTCGAAGCCGAGTTGGATCTGCCGCAAAAACTACGAGTGCCATAAATGCTGTGTTGAAACCATCACTGGTACAAAAACATACTCAATTACGTTCCGTGTGAGGCCTTAGCATGACCAGTCCTCCTGGAAGCGAAGCACGGACTGCAAGCAAAGGCGACAATAACAGAATTACAGACTAGAAAATAAAGTTAATATCAAGAACAGCAAGAAAAAATGGAATGGATCATAAAGTAAAAGAGAACTCAAAACTGGCCCAGTCACAGACTATAAAACTAAGTAAAAGTAAAGTAAAGCTATCCCAGTAACAGGCTGTGAAGGCCCATAGGGTTGTGAGACGTTGAGGGTCCCACATTATCTAGACAATCGGCTCAAAGATGGCGGTAAAGTTGTCAGCCTTACGCGCCGGCCGCGCTTTACTCCCTAGGAAAATTCCTGGTACTCATTTCTGTTAGAGGCTGAGTCGACTCCAGGGCCATAATGCGGCTGGAAGGATTACGTCAATTGAAAAAATCCAATGACCTCATCGGGAGTTTAACCTACCACCTTCAGGCTTGTAGCATAGCCCCTCAACCAACCACGCTACTGCGTACCCCAGTGACAGATTATATTAAACTTAAAGGAAAAAAGAAAAGGTGAAGGTATCCCTGTAACAGGCCGTGCAGGCCCGTTGGGTTGTAAGATGTCGAGGCTCCCACATTTTCTAGACAATCGGCTCACGGCGGTGAAGATGTCAGCCTTACGCGCCGGCCGTTCTTTACCCCCGGAAGATTCCTGATACCCATTTCTGTTAGAGGCTGAGTCGATCCCAGGGCCATAGGGCGGCTGGAAGGATTAGACAAATTGAGAAATCCAATAACCTCTTCGGGAATCGAATCCGCAGCCTTCTGGATTGCAGAGTACGCGGATCTACACATCCACTCCCCCATACGTCTTCCTGGTGCAGTGGTTAACGACTTAAGCACAGGGACTACCTCCATTCCGTGCTAATAAGATGCGTACACAAAGATACTTGAAAGTAAAGGCAGAGTTGTCCGTCCCTTTAGTTAATTAGGTACCCCGCCATGATGACGCCTGGGGGAGTGAAGGTATACTTCGAACTTTCTTGCCCTCAGCACTAGATGGAGGTGAGTGGTCAGTTTCATGCCCCGGCCACTTTACCCCGGTACCCATTAAATAAGAGTCTGGGCGGGCCCCAGAGCCGGTTTCGACGCTGCGCAGTAAAGAAGAATGTCTTGATCCCGCCAGAAATAGAACCCCCGGCAGTGCAGTAAGCAGCCCGTCGCTATTCCGGCTGCTGGAGTGACTGATGATTTGTAAAGGATCTGAAAGGAAGTAACCGTGGGGTAATCGAGGTACTGTACTGGAATTTGCCTGGAGAGACCGAGGGGAACCAGGATATCTGATGTGTCCCGGCTGGGATTTGAGCCGAGCACCTCCCGCTACGCTAACCTGCTGGGTCCTCAGTTTCAGTGCGATGTGACGACGCACATTTCAGTGGCACCAACCGTCTTCTTCGTCTTCAGGGTCCTCAGGACGGGACAGTAAGGCCAACGATGCGAACGACATTATGGCCAGTTCCTCAGCCGACCCATGCCTTGGCACGGAGCCCACCATGTTGGTCGGGCACTCGGCCAGACTGTGACGTCAGCAGGACACCTGCGTTCTTGGTAGATGCCTCTCCGGGGGGGTTCGACGCGTAGCGGAGCGCAAACAAACTGTGCACGACCTAGGCACATGAAGGTCACGAAACGACCAACGGTCATTCGGTCAGTTTTGGTGTCGAACCCGCGATTTTAATAGTGCCTGATGGGTAGCGGGACCTGGGACAGCTCAGCTGGTATAATGACTGGCTACGGGGTGGAGGGCATGTCCCGGTAGGGGCAAGATTTTTTTCAAACCGGTTCTGGGGCCAACCCAGCTCCCTAGCCAATGGCTACCAGGGGCTCTTTCCCCGAGGGTAGTTAGTTTTTAATTTTGTTAGTTTCTTCGGTGGGGTTAGACTGAGTTCCCTCGGTACGTCGGCCACTGTTTGCCCTACCGTACCAGCCACGGATGATAGATGATGATGTGGAGCAGTCGGTGGAATAAGAATTGGCATGGAAAGCTAATGTACTAGGAGAAAACCTGCCCCAGTACCACTTTGTCCATCACATATTCCACATGACCTGACCTGGGCTCGAACCCATGCCATTGTGGCAAGCCGGCGACTAACCGCCTGAGCTATGGCACGATCTTACCTGGAGGTAAAGCGGCCGGAGAATGAAGCTGACCACTCACCTCAAACTAATGCTGAAGTCAAGAATACGTGGATGTATACATCCACTCCCTCATACGCCTTCATGTCCTAGTACTTTATCAGTGAAATACAGGGACGACTTTTATCTCTACCTGCTGGACAGTTACGGTTATGTCCATGTGGGGCTCTCCTGTCTGTCCCTTGTGAAACGTCATGGTCAGTTCATAAAGTAAAGTAAGTAACGCTATCCCTGTAACAGGCCGTGGAGGCCCATAGGCTTGTGAGAAGTCGAGGCTCCCACATTTCCTAGACAATCGGCTCACAGATGGCAGTGAGGTTGTCAGCCTTACGCGGTGGCCGTCCTTTACTCCAAGGTATATTCCTGGTACCCATTTCTGTTAGAGGCTGAGCCGGCCCCAGGGCCATAGTGGGGCTGGAAGGATTAGATCAATTGAAGCAATCCACTCCATCGCGACCTTCCGGCTTGTAGCATAGTGCCTCAACCAACTACGCAACCACGTGCCCCCGGTCAGTTCGTAATGTATGCAATTTATTTTGTATATACCATGCATCGGCCGTCCCTTGTCACGGTTCCCAGTCACTGTGAAACATACATATATGTACATAACATTATGAATTTCCCAAGTATATGAAGCATCACACGACACTTCGTTCATCACCATCACTCCATGGACTTGGCTAATCGCCTGTTCCCACCTCTAGTACTGTTACGTTTCCTTTCTCTATACACTTGATCACTTATATCTCGTCCATCAGATGGACAACATTGCTAGGCAACGGCTCAGTAAATATGTTCCAGCTAACATGCAATAATAGGAGCCGTGGTCTGTGTGGGTAAAGCTACAACTAGTTTCTAAGTTACACAACAGTTCTGACAACAGAAGAGGTGTTTTCTATGTGGCCCGCGCCATGCCCAGTGCTAGGCAACGGAGTTGTAACCACGCATCCCAAATAGAATGGTGTTTTCTATGTGGTCCGTGCCGTGGCTATATAACAAGGTTCCCAGAATAACTAGAGTCAGTCTTGAGAGTATAAGGACGAGAACGGAGCGTGGCCTAGTGATTTGTGAAGTGGGTAGATTAGAGATAGTGCTATGATTGATTGTGATTAAGACAAATTGTAAACGAAGGCGTTAATAAATCGAATCATCTAATCCAGAACCCGTTATTATTCGTCACGGAACCCCACACACGTGACAGTATTTATGGGCTTGAACGCGCTTATGTTCCGTTTGTCTCTACATTCTGCACATTTCTCCACAGCCTCTTCTCCAATGGGTACCCAGGGCTGTGTCCTTGGAGGTAAAGCAGCCGGGGGGAGGGGTGAAGCTGACGACTCACCTTCATCTAGTGCAGAGGTCAAGATCTCTACTCCCCCACAGGTCATCAAGGCGTGGTGCTTAATTAAGCACAGGAACAACTTTACCTTTAAAGGAGAGATATACAAACTCATTCCGTGCATCCACAAACCTTGATTGACCCGTCCTACGGCAATGGTGGATATTGTGACATGTAGGCGTTTCTAGGAATCGAACTCGCAAATACGTTGCTACGGAGATACGAATTCGTGGGCACAAACCATCGCTGGGTGTTCAGCAAACGTAGACTTGTGGAAACCTGAGCGTTGCTGCGGAACCGACATAGGTTTCCGTAGCAACGAATAAGCACACAATAATAGAGGAACTGTTGGAGGTTGTGATTTATATTCGGTCCTTCCAGAATTTATAAAGGGAGGACTCGTGAGAACGCTCAGTCATTCCTTCGCCGTGGCCCTGCGAGCCGTAGGAGGCGACGAAAAGAGAAGTCTTGAATCTGAGACAGTCAAATATGTTCGCGAGTCCCACGGGACTCGGACCCGAGAATGACTGCGCTGGCGAGGACACACAACAACTGTACACTACAGGCCCGTCCCCTCGTCAGATAGAGCGCCCCACATCAACAAACCGGCAACTATCTGACAGTAAGAAAAATCTGGTCGTAAGCCGCAGATGGGTGCTCGGCACCAAGAGAGACTGGCCGACTGGCCGACTGACCGTCGGTCGTTAACATAAGACTCGACTCGAGTCGCTCAGTCAGTTCAGTGAGTGAGATGAGTTGAGTGTTCAGCTGTGGAGTGTTAACCAGCGGACAACGGAAGCTCTGTGGAGTGTTAACCAGCGGACAACGGAAGCTGAAGAATCTCCATTGTTAAGATCCGTTACCGGGAAACGTCTAGTGAAGATACTGTAAAGGAATACCAATGCGGAGAGCTGTTACCAAGCAATGACTAGTGGAAAGAAGACTTAGAAGACTTAGTGTGGAGTGATTTGTAGTGTAGAAAGCAGCAATACTGTTACAGTTACTTGTAGTTACGACCTGTGAGTGGTCAATAAATCTATTCACCAATCCAAACCCAGTCTATAGTAACTAATACATGTGACAATATTTTATATTTTCGTTACGTACTCAATACAAAGAAGGTGTCTCTCAGATCAGGGTTTGCAACGCGAATCATGCCTTAACTTACACAGTTCATGCTACAACGGCAACGGTCGTAGACAGACAACTGCCAAGGCAGTAATTAAGCGCTATGCCATGAAGACATATGGGGGAATGGAGGTAGAGCTCCATCATGTCGTGTTGATCCTCATGATTTTGTATAACTGCTGCTTGCATAATTCTGTTATATGCTCATAAATATGCGATATACTTCCAAAGGCGTATGCAAATCGTGAGCCTGTGCGCGCCTTGGACTACTGCCAATGGTGCGGAAAGCCTTGTGTAGCAGGCGCCATAATCTCTGCTGATGTGCGTCTCAAACCACGGACAACGGGAACGTCTGGAATTGGGGCTATGAACGAAGAAACGGGAACCAATGGTCCTTAAAAGGGATGTTTTGTGAGGATAAATACCAAGAGGGAAATCAGGAAAAACAAGGGAGAAGAGTGGGTAGGAGAGTGAAAGAAGAGATAAAACTGACTGAAGATTAATGTCTTTTGGGATGTAACACAATATCGTTAGCAACGTTTCGGAGGTACCTGATGTTTAAATCTTCAGGATAGAGGCAGCAGGTTCCTCCGAAACGTTGCTATCTGCGGGAATGGTGTCACCTATCAGCAGACATGGAGGAAATCCTTTGCAACTTTCGGTAAATATCTAGCAACCCACACGGCGTCACACACCAGAACAGCTTACGCTGCAGATGGAAGTAGCAGGCTCAGTCGAAACGTTGGTAAATATGTATTAGAGTATACGGCGTCAAATCCCGGAAAACAGTAGCATTGTGTTCATCGCCGTGAAACCTTAAGTCTCAAGCTAAGTGGGACGTTTATCCAAATAATTTAAAATTTCAGTTCTTGCCTCACAGAAAAAACGAGTCTGCATTACAAAGATAAACCAGTTAAATCTGTTTAAAGATACAGCCCTCTGTTCATTGCGAAAACCTCAGAAATAACTTATACACCGTGAGAGTCTAGATTCTTAATGATAAAGTGGTACAAATAGTTACCATTGCTCTTTAAAGGGTAAAACTGCGTCTCTTTTAACGAGCAACTCGGTTCAAGCGGCAACGTTTGTAACTTGTGTTCGAGAGGTCACCGGCTCCAATCCCGGCAGCGACATCTACCATCACGAATAAAGTTTCCTGTGGATTACCTCGATCTCGTAAGGCGAATGCCAGGATACTATCTCAAATCAGGTCACGACCACTTCCGTCACCATCCTTCCCAAAGTATTATTCAGTACCGTCCAATCGTTCGAAGCTTTACCATCCAAATTAGACAGCACTGTTAAACATAGTACGAATAATAAGCATAGTACGAATAATAAGCATAGTACGAATAATAAGCATAGTACGAATAATACCGATCTGTTTCGCTGCACCTGGTTTTCAAGTCGCGAATTCGATTCCCGTACGGTCCGTTCCGAACTGCACTGAACTCGGCTGAGGAGCCTTGAACGAGGAGGCAACACCGTGGAAATCAATATCAAGAGGGCACGCATTCCCGTATCCACGGCAATGCCACGGCCATTCCTGATAATCCCACAAGACGTGACCACTTTTGTTTACAGCCCCTACTCGCGCACTCCCCTTCTCCTCACAGATTCAACGTGTTAGGGTGCGTGCACACCGAGCGCGCTTCGCATAGCGCTAAGCATAGCACTTCACGCAACACGCGACACACTATGCGAAGCGCGCTCGGTGTGCACGCACCCTTACTGTAAGCAGCTGCACAACCGGACAGGGGAAATTCAAACATCACAATTTTCCTGTTCCTATGAGGACCAGTTGCTATCTCACGTCAAAGCTGTACTTATGAATGTACTTCAGTCCAAGTTCGCCGTTCTTTGAGAGCGAAATGCCACGTCCTCCTTGTTCCATGAGTGAAACTTCAAGTAGCCCTTGGTCTCGGAGTGAAACTTGACGTATACCTCTTGGTCATTGAGTAAATGAGTGAAACTTCACGTACCTCTTCATCTTAAAGTGAAACTTCACATATTTCTCCTCTGAGTGAAACTTCAAATACTCCTTCGTCTCTGAGTGAAACTTCATGTACTCCTTGGTATCTCAGTGAAATTCCATGTACCTTTGATCTTAGAGTAGAACTTCACGTACTCCTTGATCTCTGAGTGAAACTTCACCTATACCTCTTGGTCATTAAGTAAATGAGTGAAACTTCACGTACCTTTTCATCTTAAAGTGAAACTTCACATACTTCTTCTTCTCTGAGTGAAACTTCACGTACTCCTTGGTCTCTGAGTGAAACTTCACGTACTCCTTGGTCTCTGAGTGAAACTTCAAGTACTCCTTGATCTCAGTGTAAAACTTCACGTACCATTCCTTCGGTCTTAGATTGGCACTTCAAGTATTCCATCTCAGAGCGAAACTTTACGAATCCCTTTGTCTGAAACTGGAACTTCACGTACCCCCAGGGCTCAGAGCGAAACTCCACGCACCGATTGCTCAGGAAGTGACACTTCACGTACCTCTCAGTCTCACAGTGAAGTATCTACATACCCCTTGACCTCAGATTGAAACTTCACGCACGCTTTACAATGGGGACTTAGTTTCCTATGTCAAAGTACACGTTATGGTGTTGAAATGTAAGCGTCTCTGCACCTTTTAATGTTTATGTAAACTTTTCATTACTTCATGCGTAGAAGACGCTCTAGAAAACAAAGCTGCGGAAGTCCTTTTGGCCTGCATCTGAAATTCATTTCATGTGTCTCCTTATGAAGTTCACGCCCCGGATCAGAGCCGCTACCTTGAACTACTGTTTCTCCTCACATTCCTTATCAGTTCACAGTCATGTGATATTCTCCCGCCAAGCTAAAAGCGTTGAAAGACTGCGGGGCGTGTACTGAACAATACATACGCATAACTGTGGGGAATGCACGCGGGCGTCCCTTCTTACTCTTCATAAGGACAGAGATTATACAGTCTAACGTCTTTCCATTAAATAATTAAACAGAAATGCACGGCGAAATCATTCCAAGATTTGAGGTTCTCACAGGAGTGACTAAGAATATTACTGTTGAAGAAAGCAGTCTTCTGGGATTTGGCACCGTGTATATGTGGTGTTAACCGACGTTTCGGAGGAACGTATCGCCTCCATCTTCAGGGTAGAAGAAAAATATAAGAAATCTGCAAATCTGCTTGCAGATTTGCAGATTTCTTATATTTTTCTTCTACCCTGAAGATGGAGGCGATACGTTCCTCCGAAACGTCGGTTAACACCACATATACACGGTGCCAAATCCCAGAAGACTGCTTTCTTCATAGTCACCGCCGTGAAAGCCTCAAATCTTACAATATTGCTGTTATCTGGGGATGTGTCGCCATATACAGAGTGTCCCATAAGAAAAGGTCAATATTCCAGGAGGCTGTAGTATCGGTCATTCTAAGCAAAAAATTGTATATGTACATGTGTCCTATTCCGAACGGTTCCCGAGATAGAGCTATTTCACTGTACACGAGTTGCAAAGTGCTTTGATGTTGATGGTGGAATTTTCGAAAATGTATTATATTAGATAAACTGTACCAACTTTGTCACGTGAATAAATTCCGGTATTAGAAACAACTGGTTCTCTCTCTTTCTTACCAACAATTTTGGAACTGTACAGTGAAATAGCTCTATCTCGGAAACCGTTCGGGATAGGACACATGTACATATAATACAAATTTTTCCTTAGAATGACCGATATCACAACCTTCCGGAATATTGACCTTTCCTCCTGGGACACCCTGTATATGTGTTTGGAGCGGTGATATTTAACCACGCTGTCAAGACTATGAATGAGTCAAACCGTGGGTTGATTCACGAGTAAATATGAAAGGATTTAGAAGGAACCAATAATAAAATAATCGAGGTATTATACCAGCGAGTAGCAGAGGAGACTAAGCGAAACCACGAATAGACTCTGTCAGAATAGCCGGTGACCCGGTTGAGAATCCATCAAGAACTTCCAAAGTATAAGAATAAAGCGCTAATATAACCTTGTTTGGTGACACCGCGTAGAGAGTTGCATAAGTTTCGGTGGCGCATCCTGCCTCCTTCTTTACGGCAGAAGAACAAGCCAAGGCTTGAGAGGGGTAATATCAGGATACATCTGTGGGTACAATTTAAGTGGTCATATGAGAGGAATGGCCACACTTTTCGTATACAAGTGTGCGACCTGCAAAACAACACAGCGACCGTTGCAAATATGTACTATAAACCAGCGTATATGTAGCACCTGCAACTCTTTAAAGCATAGTGGTTGCTATATGTACCACTGAAACTATGAAACCTAAAAAAAAAAAACCAATAAGTTCTGGGGAAAAAACTAATCGCCTACTTAATTTTGATATGACATGGACCGCAAAGAAAAAAACTACGCCTTCAACAATTATTCGTTGCCTCGGAAACGTCTTTACCGAGTTGCTACCTAGCAAGGGTAGGGGGAGAGACAGAGAGACCCACACACTCCCTTTGATGAAACACGAATGCACAGAAAAATGATGCGCCCAACAACTCTTCTATTGTTGTATCCGCTGCCGCGGGAACGATCCGTTGCCTAGCAACGAAAGGAGGGATACACTTTACCGAGCGTTTCCATAGCAATGACAGGAGGGATACACATACAGACACATAGGCTTATGGGAGGGATTTATCAAATACGCCGTTGAGATGAGCTCAGGTGCCATGATATACGGACCAAGTTTCATAACGATTGGTTCAGCAATTCAAAAGTTGAACAGGGGGGAATACACAAATACACAGAGCATAGTCATCTCAGAAGCCTACTTCAATTTTTCAAAACAAGGAAAGAAGGCTAAAAACAGCACATTTATGTGTTTCGTACGGTTTTTACAATACATAGCGATTATTTCAGTTAACAGCATTAACAGATTGGTTTCTGTGACTGAAATAGAGCGTGTTTCCTGCGAGGTACACACCGACCTTCTATGAATTATTTAGACAAATTTCACGTTGTCAAGTTGACTCGACCTGACTAACTCGTGCAAGATTATAAACACTGTCATGTTCTGCCTCGCTCCATATAAAGATTTCAACGAATTTGACTGTTAAACACTTTTCCGGTTCCTTGAGCATATTCCAGCAAAATGACGTGACATAATCGCGTGACGGGAACCGTGGAATGGAATAACGTATAACATGGACGATAAAAATATATTAGTTGCATGGTTACATTGCATGTTACTTAAAGTTTCATACAATATGCAGCGTATCTTTAAACACATTTTTATGCCTTATATAACTTACGTACTTATTTACTCATGTAGCTGAGCCCTTCTGGAGGAGCCGCCAATTCTGCAGCTACTCAAGAATTTCCCAGCATTTTATGGAACCCGAAGGTTGATTACCGTGTTCACAAGAGCCCTCCACTGGTCCCTATCCTAAGCCAGATCAATCCAATGAATACCATCCCATCCTATCTCTCTAAGATTTTCTTTAGCTTAGGTCGTTCATCCAAGGAATCCGTCAAGGTCCGAGGTTTTGTGTTCATTTTCGTAACATACTTATTTTTTACGGTAAGGTATAACATGACGCAGGTATTAGCTAGGCTGCTGGCTAGGCGAACGAGGAATCTGGGTTCGATATCCGGTTGAGGCAAGAATTTTTTCTCTCCTCCACAGTGTCCAGACCGGCTCTGTGCTCGCCTAGCCTCGTGTACAATGGGAACCGAGAACTATCCCCCCCCCCGGCCGAGGTGATGCTAGTAAAATTGTGAATCCCGGTACAGGCACAAGATATCATTTAGAGAAGGGACCGTAAAAATATTCAAATGACAAATGAGCAAATCTATCTGAACATAATCAGCTAAATGTTAAAGACTACATACATATGTTGATGTCTCATCACGAGAATGCAGGGCAAAATCATGACATAAATATAGCTAACAGATACTTTGAAAATATGACACAGTTCAAATATTTGGGAACGACAGTCTCAAATCAAAATTTGCTTCAGGAGGAAATTAAGGGGAGACTGAACTCGGGTAATGCTTACTACCATTCAGTCCATAACCTTTTATCTTCTCGCCTGCTGTCCCAAAATATAAAAAATTAGAATACACAACCATAATTTTTTCCCCGTGGTTCATGTATGGGTGTGAAACTTGGTCTCTGACCAGCCTGACTAGTTTTATGTGTACCCCAACCTCTATCAGAATATTGTACAATACTTCCCTCCTAAATGAATCATATGCTTCCTTGAAATCTACGAATAGCTGGTGTACTGTCTCATTGCACTCCCATTTTTCTTTCTCAAGTATCTGACGAAAGCAAACGTTCTGATTAGAGTTGATCTGTTACGTCGAAACCCATACTGATGGTCCCCAGTAATTTCATCTACGTATACTATATATGGACTTAACCTTGAGAGAAGAATATTTGATATAATTTTGTATGAAGCTGATAGTAATGATATCCTCCGATAATTACTATAGTCAGTTTTACGCCGCGCCATAGCTAAAACGGTTACTCGCTGGCTTCCCACCGCGGAGGCCCGGGTTCGATCCCGGGTCTGGTCAAGTGGGATTTGTGGTGGACAAAGTGGCGTTGGGGCAGGTTTTCCCGAGTACTTCCGTTTCCCCTGCCAATATTCATTCCACCAATCGCTAAACAATCATCTTCACGTATTATCTGGGGCTGGTACAATAGGCCAGAAGTGGCCGCAGTACAAGGGACTTAGTCCCACCCCACTATCAATAAAAAAATAGTTTTATCACCCTTCTTGTGAACTGCTACAATAATAGACTCCTTCCACTTATCAGACCATTTTTCCAAATAGAATTAATCAGCTTATGGATCTTAGAACATAATATTTCGCCTCTTGCTTGAACAAGTTCTGCCGGAATTTGATAACAACCTCGCGATTTATACCTTTTTCAATGTGCAATAGCAATTTCAACCTCAAAAGTGCTAGGATCAGGTACTAACGGCTCAGCTGTATGAATTTCTATCTGCCTAACATCACTGAACCTATGCACATTCAATAACTGAGAAAAATAGTTCTGCCACAGCATTCAAAATGCTGTGGGAATCTGCAACAGGGACAACTTCACCTTATACTCGTGTATATATGAAGCGAGATTAAGGGTTTCTAGAGCACTACAGAGGAAGTACGTAGCTATATATTTCTTTTTGGTTTGGGGACCATTAAATGGAGGCACGTGTAAACACAAATTAAGCCCGGAAATGTCCTTACATGCGAAGTAGGGAAAATGAAAAAAGAAGTCCGATTTCATCCTTAATTAAGAAGCAAGCGCTCGTTAACGAAGTTTACGTAACAGTACTTTCTCAAGGACACGTACCCTATAAATACACATTTGCATAAAGCCGTCTAGAGGAACACGTGCGCCTCACAGGGATTCAATTAGTCTGCCCAGCATCGGAGTGAAGGTTTCTTGGTTCGGTGACTTCATCAAGTAACGAGTCTCACTTCATTAACACGTATTATAAGCGAACGTGTATGATTACTCTCTTCTGGTACTGGATTGAAGGTAGTTACAGTGCCAACGTTTCGGAGCAACCAGCCGCCTCCATCTTCAGGGTAAGAGGCAGCAAGTTCCTCTCAAACGTTGGTAACTATCTACCTATATATACGGTGTTACATCCCAGAGAGCAGTACTCTTGAGACACTTCCGTGAGAACATCGCATCTTATAATTAACACCTCGTTTATTTTTCATGGACGTGCCGTGCCATAGCACAGGCGGTTAGTAGCCGGCTTCCAACAGCGGCGGCCCGGGTTCGAGCCCAGGTCAGGTCATGTGGGATTTGTGATGGATAAAGTGGCACTGGGGCAGGTTTTCTCCTAGTATTTCGGTTTCCCCTGACAATTCTCATTCCACGGACTGCTTCACACTAATCTGTCACCTGGTGCTGGTATAATAGGCCAATTTGTGGCCGACGTACCAGTGGACTCAGTCTCACCCCACCCCATGAAACAAACAAAAAAAAAAACTAGTCCCACCCCACTCCATGAAACTAAAAAAAAAAAAAAACTAACTACATTTTCTGAGGTACAAATGAGATGAGAAAATTGATGGAAAGTCGTGTTTTCAGGTTAACAAGCGATATTTAACAATTCTCATCAGTCTACACAACGCAATATTGGAGAAATGGACCGAATTGGAAAAAACTAATTCAGTACCACGCCATGAAGTCGTAAGGAAGGGTATTCTTGACCTCGGCACCAGATGGAGGTGAGTAGTCAGCTTCACGCCCAGACCGCTTTGGCCCCTACCCAATGTATAGGCGGTCTGGGCCGGAGAGCCGATCTGAACGCTGCTGAGTAGAAAAATATTTCTTGCCCCAGCCCGGAATCTAACCCCGGTCGTCCAGCGCGGAGCCCGTCACTATACCGACTGAGCTATCCCTTGCACAGCTTCTTAATTTCAAAGAAAGTGGTATACATAGTAACCAGTGTTCTCGGCCGCGCCATAGCTCAAGCGGTTAGTCGCTGTCTTCCCACCGTGGCGGCCCGGGTTCGATCCCGGGGTCTGGTCAAGTGGGATTTGTGGTGAACAAAGTGGCGCTGGGGCAGGTTTTCTCTGAGTACTCCGGTTTCCCCTGCCAATCTTCATTCCACCAACTGCTCCACAATCACCCTCACCTATTATAATAGGTGAGGGCCTATTATACGAGCCCCAGATAATTATCTGGGGCTCGTATAATAGGCCAGAAGTGGCCGCAGTACAAGGAACTTAGTCCCACCGCACTAGCAGTAAAAAAACAGTTTTTCTTTAAAGGCCTAAATGAACTGAAATTAAAACGGATGACTTCGACAACAGGAGTCTTGTTAGTTCTGAAATCAATACATTACTTATCAGAGCACACGCGGGCAAATGCTGGGCTCTGTTCGCGTAAGCAGACTGGGGGATCGCTACAGCATGACTCACCTCTTGCAACAGCTCGAGGACAGCAGGACGCCATTTCTCAGGGGCCTGTGCAGCTTCTCCCGGCCGAAGCAAAGTAGAGGATACCGAACGCACAACCGGGACGGTCAGCACACTGAAGAGGAAGTGGGAAAGAAAGAAAGAAAGAAAGAAGGAAGGAAAGAAAGAAAGAAAGAATATGTTTTTGGATAGAGGAGGAAGAGATGGAGATGGGAGAAGAAAAGGAACAGGAAAATTATGGGCTAGAGATGAGCAGTAGGAAGAAGAAATAAGAGTTCGAAAAGGATGGAAAAGATTGAGGCAAAAGGAAGAACATGAGAAAAAGTGGAAAAGAAGGGAGGAGGAGGAGCAAGAGGAGACTGAGCATGAAGGAAACGGAAATAAAGCAAAGAAGATGAATAGAAGGAGATGGAGAAGGAGAGAGGGAAAGGTATAGAAGGAGGAGAGGAGGTGCAGTAGGAAGGGCTGGAGGATAATAGAGATGAAGACAATAAAAAGGAGCAAGAGAACATTGAGTATGAAGGAAAAGAGGTAAAAGAAGAGGAAGAACAGAAAGAGATGGAGAACGGCGATAAAGAAAAGAAGGAGAGGAGGAGCAGGAGGAGATCGAGTATGAAGGAAAAAGCAAGAAAGAGGAAGAGGAAATGAAGAACAGAGGAAAAGAGAAAGAAGGGAAAATGACGATGGCGCATAATACTCAGAATTAATGGGTTTCTGTACTTTGTCCAGCGCTCGGTATTCTAAAATCTAGATAAGACAGCGTTTCGGAAACTGGACCTGTTTCCGTCCTCAGGTGAGGAGGGGG
>NW_019727101.1:174975-175352 GCF_002891405.2 Cryptotermes secundus
TTTTGGTTTTTGGTGTCTCTCTTCGTCTGATGCCTACCCTTTGACCTGTCCAGCAAGGGAGGCCCTGCCAGTAGCTACGCTACCGCTGGTATAGCTCTCAGGGTCCTTGGCATACTCAAACCCCCTCACCACGATAAGGTGAGGGGGGAATTCTAAATAGTACGAAACAAATGCGCAACATTTATCGTAGCGACAAACTTTTTGTTCCAAATTTGAAACGAAAAAAAAAAACGCTATACGACCGACATGTGTTTCCCGCCAGTTTCACCCCCGTTCTCTCACGTCTGGTACAGGAATCCCAAGATTCTGGATGAGAGGTTTACAATATCGAACCAGAAATATGTACTACGGCAGTAATATGCAAAAAAAAAAAAAAA